>NC_057795.1:104902597-104982590 GCF_018294505.1 Triticum aestivum
CATGCCTCTCTAGTCCGACATACCGTGTCTCGTCTGGTGATAGAGTCAAAGGAATAACATACTATGGACTGTACGTCCACACCCGAATAACATTCTATGGACTGTCTGTCCGTGCTTTTAAATAAAAGGAAATAAGCTTTTAAAAAACAACATCTCTCATATAGGGCATTCCGTGCCTCACAGAGTAAATGCCCGTGGCTGTGCGTGAGACAAAGGTTAGCGTGACTCTATGTAATACCACCAACCATGCCTTTGAGCGCTTCATGCCCGTGCCTGTGACAATTGTGACCCTGCATAAAATGCAATCATGCCTCTCTGGTCCGACATACTGTGTCTCATCTGGTGATAGAGTCAAAGGAATCATTTGGAACACAAAGAGATACGAACGTAGACCCGAATTGTTCTACATGCCTGTGTGGCATGTTGGACAGTGCGTTACAACGCCGAAGGGAGGACCATGTGTATGGTTCGTGACAAGCCGTGCCTCTGCCATGCTTCAACGGTTTTTTCTGTGAGCGTTTCAGCAGAATCATCTGCAAAATAGAGGCATGGCCTTGAATCTTGTAGTGTCTTGATTTGTCAACGTGCCCGTGGAAAATTTTGCTGCTCGCAGAGGGAAGTTGACTGTAGGACCGTGCTTGCGGCGTCAAACAAATTCTTCTATTGAATGTGTGCCTTAAATAATTAAAACACGGATGGGCACACCCGTGCCTGGTCTGCGTCTTCAAATGTGCATGCCGTACCTTGTAAGCCATTGCTCTATTTAATGTTTCAAGCAGCCACCTACCTTTTACTCGTTACGAGTAGTAATTAACCCCAACCCTCCCGTCAAAAGAAAAAAAGAGGTAATTAATCTGGACCCCTCCGCTCCCCGTCGCGGGTATTTAAGTCGTTTGATGGATTGACATGCTGTAATCCATTTCTCCAGATCCACCTCAGTGAGCACTAGTCATGGGCGGCGCCACCCTTGCAACGGAGGTGGAGATGGAAAGCGATGCTCGTAGAATCAGGAGGTCGAGAGTGGTGCCTCCGGCGATGCCGCCTTCTGGTGGTGTTGTGGTCGTCGGAGGGGATGGAAGCGGCGACCGTGCTCCCTCTCGATCCGATCCGAGGAGGAAGAAGAGGGATGTCGTGCGGATCGCATCAGCGATCTCGCCGACGGCGTCCTAGGTGAGATCATCTCTCGTCTTCCCATCAAGGATGGCATCCGTACTCAAATCCTCGCACGTCGCCGGCGTCCTTTGTGGTCCATTGCTCCTCTTAATCTCGACTGTCGCGAGATCTCTGTCTCTCATCTTTTTAACGATGGAGAAAAAGTTCAAATCGAGACCATATCTCATGTGTTTGCCTTGGCCAAGGAGTGCGTACGCAAATGCTATTCCAGTCGAAATACTGTCTCTGATGTTGTAAGTCTTCCGGAATCCATTCTGTCCGGCCATACTGGCTCTGTTAGCCGCCTCTGTATCCCGGCGTGCTACATGCAGTGCAGACCTTCCACCGTTGATGCCTGGCTCCGATCCTCGGAGCTGAACAATATCCAGGTTCTTGAGTTCTACTACCTCTGCCCAAGGTTTCTGAGGCAAGAGGTAACATTACTGGATCTATGCACTTCATCTACGCCCTTGGCACCAGAGTCCGTGTTTCGGTTTTCTTCCTCTCTCCACACTCTTGCCCTTGCTCTTTGCCAAATACTAGACAATTACGTTGGGACGCTTAAGCTACCACTGGTGAAAAGACCCTCGCTTGTGGAAGTTGATATATCAGACGCCTCGCTGCAAAGTATAATCCACTCTAGTTGCCCTGGACTTGAGTCTCTCCTGTTTGTTTGCAATAGAGGAGGTCGTTGCGTCACAATAAACTCGTCTAACCTTGTAAGCATTGGCATTCATTTACCATTCGGAGAACTCATTATTGAGGATGCCCCTTTGGTTCGACGATTGATTGTTGATTGTTTGGTCGACGACTGCTCGATAACTGTTGTCTCTGCACCTAAACTAGAGACGTTGGTTGAATTCGTGTTCGTGCCCCCCTCGACGCGTCTTGAGGTACTACCTTTCCTTCATACTTGAATAGAGTTGCACTTGTTCCAACATTTGTTCTGTTAATTTGATGGTCTATGTTCTATTCTTTATGCAGAGTCAGGACTTGGAGTTAACCGGTGTCTCTACGTCTGAACCGTATCCATGTCATCCCATGTGTATTGAGGTATTGAGTTTTCACGATACTTCCAGCTTCACTTTGTTTGTGAGGAAACAAGTTTTATTTCATCCAACCTTTATTCTACTTTGTTTTGTGATCCACCTTCTGTTACTTTTCATCAAGGGTTTGAAGGCAGTCAGTCTAACAAGAATGCGTCAGTGTGTCAAGACCTTGCTTATCTACATGGATTATAAGGTGGACATTGTCTTTGAATTGCTGCAGTGCTTTCCAAAACTGGAGAACTTGTTTGTTGAGGTGATGATCTTCAAAAATGTGCATACTGTAGTACTCGTTCTTTTTAAAAATGCTTTTCTTAATATTGACTGAAATTGATGCACCCATATCTACACATGATTTATTGTTGGATATATCCATACATAGACAAGTCTATGTCTAACTTATTGCTACGGAGGTGGTAGAACTAATTGTTTCATTTGGTTTTTTCATGGTCTGTAACTCTTTTTATAGACGCTAAGTATTTTCAACCTATCATTTATATTTTAGGGATTTTCGATTTCTCATGGTGAAAAAAACAAATGGCGTCGTAAGTACCGGCAGTTTCTCAAACATCACGAAATTTGTCTGAAGACAGTATCACTGGAGGATTATGTTCGTTGCGGGAGTTACGCTGATTTTGCGATGTTCTTTGTTCTTAGTGCAAAGGATCTGGAGACCATGACCATTAAGTTTTCATCCCCTCCCACAGAGTTCACGGGAGTATTTTACGAAAAGCAACAAAAGGCTCTGGAGTGGCATAGAAGGGCTTCTAAACGTGCACGTCTTAGATTAGCATCAAGTTGTAGCCATGCGCGTCCGCATTTAATAACAAGGAGTATTGAATACCTGGATTTGACGGTTCTGTTCAGGTGTGGATGCTGAAATCAGGCCTTGTGTTACTTGTCCAGGTGTATGGAGTTATTTGTTGTTGCATTCTCTTTGCATCTTGTGTAGGCTTGTCTGAAAAGAGGAGCTTGGGTTCTATGTAAACTTTATCAGAGAACCGTTATAGTCTTTGCCCTGTTTGTAGGCTTGTCTGTTTTTGTGTTGCGTGCAGCCATGAAGGAAGTTTGTGGTTTTGCGGCTTTGTACGGGACGAAGGACTATGGAATTCTGTGGCACGAAGGTTAAAATATATAAAGTAGTTTTAATTTTTCAGTGGAGAAATGCTCGTTGTACGTGTAACCGTACCTGTGTTGTACGTACGAGAGTGCCTGGGTCACGTTCTCGTATGTACTTGCCATACACACTGAGGAGCTGCAGTTGAGCCTTGCACTCATGGAGCTACATTTGAGCCGCTGCACTGTTTCTGCTCCTTGTTCGGTGGTTATAAAAAACGACTTGTAAGTTTATTTGGTGAAGTTGTAGAAACAAAACAAATTTAAGCAGAAGAGATTTTGCTTGTTTAGGTACTTTTATTACCCAGCTGAGAAAATATTATAAGGGAAATAGGTTTGCGGGTAAATTTTTGCAGCCGTTTCTTTATGAAGTTGGATGGTGTAAGAATACAACCATGCGTCTTTGCTGCGACACAGCAGAGATGAAAAGAGCTCAAAGCATAGATAGCCGCCCCAGCGGTCAACCAAACATGTACCACGGGGCATTACGTAGTGCCTCTGGTGACCGCACAACCGAGAGTTTCTACTTAACAGGCCACACCCAAATGCGTCTCAAGGATTCTAGTCGTGACACCGCAGACTCACAACCATGCTTTTGACCTTGCCGTGACATCATGATGTTCGTTGTGTGCTTGAATAACGTCCCTTCCACACACACCCTACTGTGCGTGTAGCAAAGAATCAACGCCAACTGATAAAGTGCTTTTTCTACTACTAAAATTGTGGCCCTCGTTGCTTGACTTCCATTCGTTTGACAGTGGCTCTTTGGTACAGAACCGTGGTTTGCTTTTAAGGACAGTGTCTCTCGGATCGGTCATTCATTGCCTCACAAAGTAAACAGTGAGGGTTCACATCTGAATCCAATTTTGTTATGTTTCTGCAGTAAACCCTCGAACGTGACTCTGTCTAATACTGAAGTATGCCCCCATGGGCTTGTCGTCCGTGCCTCTACGTCTAAACGAGTCGACGGAATCATCCGGAAAACAGACACAGGCGAACATGACTCTATATAATACCACACAATGCCTTTGTGGATTTGACGCCCATGGTTGTGATCCTAATGACTGAAACACTGAAACTCAGGCTAACGTGTTTGCGTTTCTGTTTCACAAATGGATATAGTACCTGGCAGTAGGTTCACGGCGTTTGCTGTGTAAGAATCCTGTGCGGCATGTAGAACAATGCGCGTTGTATCACTTCACGACTGTTGCGTGGTACGTGGCAAACCGTGCGCTTGGCATGGTCATGCCCATGTGACAGGCATGATCGTCTGTGTGTTTGCTGACATACCGTGGTTCACTGAATCATTCGGAACACAAACACAAGCACAAGAGAACATGACTCTATATAATACCACACAATGCCTTTGTGGACTTGACGCCCGTGCCCGTGACCCTTATCAGTGAAACATAGAAAGTCACAAACATACATAGCCGTGTCTACAGAGAGTTGACGGAATCATTCAGGAAACAGACACAAGCGAACATGACTCTATATACTACCACACGATGCCTTTGCTGATTTGACGCCCGTGCCTGTGACCCTTATCACTGAAACACAGACAGACACAAACGTACATAGCCGTGGCTGCAAGAGACTTGAAGCCCGTTCAGCTAATGAAATGTATGGCATGAGCAAAAGAACATTTAGCCATAGACCGAAATGTCGTGTTCACTGTTGGCAAGGTTACATATTGAGCAAAAAGGTACGGGCATTGTTTCACCACACCTACATAAATTCCAAACCGGAAAGTGGCGGCAACATGTCACTCCAAGACTGTTTTCAGCACTTACAAGTGAATGGGTCCTTTAAATCCAGGTGCTCAACGCATGCGTGCCTTAGATCCAAGTTCCCGTGTTTGCAACTTGGCGACAACGTAAGGCAAGCATGTTTAGAAGCCTTTTTGTCCCACTGAAGCACGTCTTGTTGCTGTTTGTAGAATTCTTCCGTGAAGTCTTCCTGATGAAGAAAATTTATCCTCATAGTCTGCAGCTGTGCTGCGTTGAGAATAAAGAATGTCGCAACTCGAATGCTTGTCTTGCATTGAACATAGCTCTCCAGCGTCAGTGGCTTCAAACGAACGTCATGATGGTGCTTGCAAGAACAGTCGTACGCAAGACTTTCATCATTAGAGGGTATTTCCTGAATAAACATGAAGATTTAAAATCCTTAAGCACCATAAAGAGTGGTTCTGCTGGGAGAGCAAGTGAAGGAATAATTCTATAACCTTTGTTGTGATAAAAGCTTTTATTTAGTTTTGTCCTGATACTTGTCCATTACTATATAGAGCTTTCCTAAATAAACAGACGTTTTTTTTGTTGTTCTTGTTGTTGATTGGAGTTCTACACCATGCATGGTATGTGTTTACAATTTGTGTGAGAAGCAGCACCTCGATATACAAGTTCTCCAAGCTTCGGAAGTGTTGCACCAAGGAAAAGACTGCATGCAGGTCATAATCCATGCTGATAGACAACGTCTTGACAGAATGAACCGCTGTGGATGTGCTGACCGTCAGCAAACACTTCAAGTGGAATAAAATATAATATTAGTAGAGTAAAGGTTGAATTGCATGGAACTTGTTTGTACCAATGAATGGAGGTGAAAGTATTGTTGAAAGTCAGTACCTGAATAATTATACGGTCATTTGTGATGCCGGATTCAGAGAAAATATTAGATAATTTGCCCATGACCTGCAGTTTAGGTGCAGAGGTGATAACTATCTGCAACTTCTTGCAATCACTATCACAAAGCAACCGTTGAAGTGACGAGGCATCTTGTATAACAATTTTCCCAAAGATACCAGAAATGCCGATGCTCATAAGGGTAGGTGAGTTTATTCTGATGCAATGGTGCCTAACATGCCAAACAAGTAGCAGAGACTCAAGTGTATGAGAAGTAGAGCTGATGATGCTTTGTAATGAGACTTCTGATACATCAACATCTACTAGTGAGAGTCTCCTGAGCAGTGGTAGTTTAAGCGCCCGTACATAATTGTCTAGTAACTTGCAAAGAGCAAAGGCGATGGTTTGGAGAGAGGAGGAAATCTTAGGGTTAAATGCTTGTGGTGATGGCATGAGCGAAGGGCATGAGAATGGCCCTATGTGCTGTTCTCTAAAGCATGGTGGGAACAGGTAGTAAAACTCGAGCACCTGGAGATTGTCCAGTCTTGGGGATTGAAGCCAGGTGTCGACTGTGGAGTGCCTGTAGTGGAGGTAGGATGCCGGAATGCAGAGGCGGTGAACTACGCTCTAACGGCTGGAGAGGATGGTCTCTGGAAGGTACGAATCATCATACGAA
The DNA here is from genome assembly GCF_018294505.1 of Triticum aestivum. NCBI lineage: Eukaryota > Viridiplantae > Streptophyta > Magnoliopsida > Poales > Poaceae > Triticum > Triticum aestivum. The sequence goes on from NC_057795.1 coordinate 104,909,209, forward strand.
TTATCTTCACCGACATGTTCTCCTCTAAAAAACGTTCTAGTGTATGTTACGCGGACGAGTTCCTCTGGTGTGGCGGAGAACATGGTGACCAACTCGAAATGTACTTGATCTAGAGGGTTAAAAAGACGTGGGACAGGGATCTCACGGCAATCTAGATTCAGAGGAGCGGCGCGCCACAGACAGCGCCAACGACGTACGAGGATTTGAGTACGAACGCCTTCCTTAGTGGACAGATGGGAGATGATCTCACCAAGGACACCGTCCGGGAGGTCGCTGATGCGGTCCGGACAAGACTGCTCTTCTTGATTCTCGGATCCAGTAGGTGCACCCTTGCCGCTTCTAGCCGCTACCGCCAAACCATCAGAAGAAGGCGTCGTCGATGGTGCGAGCCTCACCCTCTTGGTGCTCGGGCCACCAGAGTGAACCTCCATCTCCGTCCCCATTGCTGGGATCGTGCGGCCTGCAAGCACCGCTATTTGTGGTGTGGATCTGGACAGTCCAAGAAAGAGGGTGTGGCTAGGGTTTCGAGACCCCCTCGGTCCACCTTAAATAGCCGGAGCCTGGCCTCGGGCGACGAGCCAGACCGGCGTCAGCGGAGGATACGTCCGTCGGACCCTTGGGTCTCCGTAGCGGCGGCACGTGGTGTTCACACCCGAATAGCGGCGGCACTAACGTGACTCTGGGTAAGAAAAAACCATGCCTCCGTGGACTAGACGCCCGTGCCTTTGCTTGTGACTGAGACCACCGACTTATTCGGAATACAATCAGAAAACCTTTGAGTGTGACTATATATAATAGCACGCCATGCCTTTGAGAGTTGTATGCCCATGCTTGCTTGTGACCCTTGACACTGAAACAGAGATAGCCTCGAATGTCGACGCCTTTACCAAGAAATAAGCGTGACGCAATTCGGTACTGAACCGTGTTTGTATAGTCTTCACATCTGTGCTTTTAAATACAAGGAAACACGCTTTAAAAAACAGTGTCTCTCATATAGGCAATTCCGTTCCTCACAGAGTAAACGTTCGTGCATCTCCGCCTGGTCGAGTTTCACAGGCCAGCATGACTCTATGTAATACAATCGACCATGCGTAATAAACGCATGATTTTGACCATGCCTAATACTAAAGTATGCCTCCATGGGCTTCTCGTCCGTGCCTCTTCATCTGAATGAGTCGACTGAATCAGTCGGAACACAAACACAACCGAACATGACTCTATATAATACCAAACGATGCCTTTGTGGATTTGACGCCTGTGCCTGTGAACCTATTGACTGAAACATAGAGAGTCACAAACGTACATAGCCGTGGCTGCAGGGAGTGCTAGCCCGTGCTTTTAAAAAACGCGCGCCAGTGGTGGTGACATGTGGAATTATTTCCTTGCACTATGCCTCATCCTCGTTTTTTTCTGAGATCTTCTCCTCCTCCTCTGTTAAGCTCTTGTGTTTTTTGTATGTGCGCGGTGAAGACCTAACCTAAGTGTCTATCTCGTGTCCGGTTTGTGCAGTAAATGCTCGAACATGACTGTGCCTAATACTAAAGTATGCCTCCATGGGTGTCTCGTCCGTGCCTCTCCGTCTAAACGAGTCGACGGAATCATCCAGAGAACAGGCACAGGCGAACATGACTCTATATAATACCACACGATGCCTTTGTGGATTTGACGCCAGCGTCTACAACCCTTATCACTGAAATACAGAAAGTCACAAACGCACATAACCGTGGCTGCAGAGACTTCAAGACCATGCAGCTAATGAAATGTACGGTTTGCGCAATAAACGCATGAACGTGATTCTGCCTAATATTAAAGTATGGCTCCATTGGCTTCTTGTCGTGCCTCTTCCAGATCCACCTCACCGAACAATGGTCATAGGCGGCACCACGGCAGCAATGGAGGTGGAGATGGAAAGCGCTGCTCGTAGTACCAAGAGGTCCAGAGTGGCTCCACCGGCGACGCCGCCTTCTCGTTGTGTGCTTGTCGTCGGAGAAGAAGGAAGAGGCGACCATGCTCCCTCTCGATCCGTGAGCATGACTCCATGTAGTATCACCGACCATGCCTTTGAGTATTTTATGGCCATGCCTGTGACTCTTAATAGTGAAACATAGACAGCCACGATGTCCACGCCTTTATCGAACAATATACGTAACATCAAGAAAGAAGCATGACGCATCTCAATATGGAACCGTGTCCGTAGGGAGTTCACGTCCGTGCTTTTAAATACAAGGAAATAAGATTTTAAGAACAGCGTCCCTCACATAGGCCATTCCGTGTCTTGCAAAGTAAATGCCCGTGGTTGTGCGTAAGACAAAGGTTCATCTCCGTGGGCTAAACGCCCGTGGGTCTCCGTCTGATAGAGTCACAGGCGAGCATGACTCTATGTAATACCACGGACCATGCCTTTGAGCTCTTTATGCCCGTGCCTGTGACCCGAAACATTGAAACAACGAAAGGCAGGAATGTCCATGCCTTCATGTGTGCACAAGACGTGACTCTGGTGCGTGCTTTTAAAAAACAGCGTCTCTATAACTGGCCACTATGTTAATGTTCATCTGTACCCATAAACTTGGAATGAACGTCACCCAGGAAAGCAAAACACATTTGTTATCAAAGTTACTGACGACCCAAGGTAACGCAAGACAAAATAAGAAACATTTAGGGCACTGCTTAATAGCCTCAGATACGAGGATCAGGGTCGCTGCTTGGAATGAACATGACCCAAGAAAGCAAAACACATTTGTTATCAAAGTTACTGACGACATGAGGTAACGCAAGACAAAATAAGAAACATTTAGGGCACTGCTTAATAGCTTCAGATACGAGGATCGGGGTCGCTGCTGTCTACTTAGTCCGGCGAGACTTCTTTTTTGGTTGCTCGGCATGAAGTTCCTCGATCTGTTTCTTCATAATGTATGATTCCAGCTTCAGCTTATCGCGCTCAAGTTTGAGCCGCGCCTTCTCATTCATAAGAAGTGCAATCATGGATCTGTTCTCCTCGTCCAACTTCGCGGATGTCTTCATGAAGTCGTCCATAGTATTGAACAGGTTTATCAGCTGGTCAAAGGAGAAGGTGTTAGGTTGATACACCCTCATCAACATTAGGATGAAGCTCACCATAATGATCCATGTTTCACAACTAAATCAAGTAGCCGATAGAAAGAAAAACAAATGAAGCTGAAGCAGAGCGAACTTACAGATGAGGAACCCTCGCCAGCCGAGATCTCCTGCTGCGACTGGACACGGCGCTCTGGAGTAATCTCCTTCTGCACAGCAGTGGCTAAGAGTCTCAGGATAGAGAACAGCAAGATGACTGGATGGCCTGGAGGCGTACAAAAGGATGAAGGGAATGTGGCTAGGGTTTCTAGACTCCGTCTGGCTTATTCACGTTTCACTACTAAATCAAGTAGCCGAAAGAAAGGAAAAAAACAAATGAAGGGAAGCAGAGTGAACTCACAGATGAGGAGCCCTCGCCAGCTTGGATCTCCTGCAGTGTCTGGACACTGGGTTCCGCAGTAGTCTCCTCCTGACCAGCCATGGCGGAGAGGGTCAGGATAGAGATCAGGAAGAGGAATGGATGGCCTGGCGGCGGGCAGAGGGGGGAAGAGTGTGTGACTAGGGTTTTGAGACTCCATTCGTCCGCCTTAAATAGCCGGAGCCTGGCCTCGGGCGACGAGCTAGACCGGCGTCACCGGAGGAGACGCCCGTTGGACCCTTAGGTTTCCGTGGTAGTGCCATGTGGCGTTCACACCCGAGTAGGTGGAAACACCTGTCGAAACGTTGGGTTTCCGCAATCAACGCATGAACGTGGCTCCGCATTAAACACAAGCATGCCTCCCTCGGCGTCCCGACCATGCACGTCATGTAATATAATCAACGGATGCATTTGGAACACAAAGAGACACGAAGGTGACTCTGGATAATTACAGGTCATGCGTTTGTGGGCTTGAAATCCGTGTGTGTGACCTAAAACACTGACACACAGAAAGTCGTCTTCATGCGTAAAGGGCAGTGACGCTGCTAAACATATAAAGTCGCCTTCGTGCATTTGTGGGCTTGACAACCGTGCATGTGACCTGAAACACTGACACACAAGATGTCCTCTTCATGCTTATAGGACCGTGATGCTACTAAACATATAAAGTCGCCTTCGTGCATTTGAGGTAAAATCTTACAACAAAAACAATTGTAACAAGGACAGTCGCCCGATTCTATTAGGTTTTCGTAATAAACGCACAAACGTGACTCCGAGTAAGAACAAACTATGCCTCCGTGGGCTTGACGTCCATGCCTCTCCTTTTGACCGAGCCCACCGACTCATTCGGAATACAATCAGAAAACCTTTGTGCGTGACTTTATGTAATAGCACGCCATGCCTTTGAGGGTTGTATGCCCGTGCTTGCTTGTGACCCTTGACACTGAAACAGTGATATCCTCGAATATCGACGCCTTTATCAAGAAAGAAGCGTGACGCAACTCGGCACTGAACTGTGTCTGTATGGACTTGACGTGTGTGCTTTCGAATACAAGGAAACACGCTTTAAAAAACAGTGTCTCTCGTATAGGCCAATCCGTGCCTCGTGCCTCGCAGACTAAACGTCTGTGGCTGTGCGTAAGACAAAGGTTCACCCCCGTGGGCTAAACGCCCGTGCATCTCTGTCTGATAGAGTCACAGGCTAGCGTGACTCTATGCAATACCACCGACCATGCCTTTGAGCGCTGCATGCCCGTGCTTGTAACCCGAAACACTGAATCAAGGATGAGGCGGCTTTTCCTTGGACGCTTTGAGCACTTCACAGGCTGGTCAACCGTGCCTGTGACCTAAAACACTAACACACAGAAAGTCGCCTTCATGCGTAAAGGACCATCATGCTACTAAACATCGAAAGTCGCCCTTGTGCATTGGAGGTAAAATCTTACAACAAAAACAAATGTAACACGGATAGTCGGCTGTCACTCTGCAGCACTTAATGACAGTAACGTTGCACTGCAGAGAAGCATGGTGTATGTAGAACCTGCTCTTGCTACTCCAATCGGCGAACATGCCTCTATGGCATGCAGGGCAGTGCTCCCCTATTCTAAAAGGTTGTGCCTCGTTTCCTTCCTCAAACAGGAAATTAATTATTTCTATATGTATTATTTTGCGGGGGAAATAATATCAATATTAATAGTGGTATTTTGCGGCGGTTGCTTTCTGCAGTCGCCTCGGTTCCGTCCTAACCAACGCCCCCTGAAAACACTTGTTCTAGTGCTATCTATAGCACTTGATCTAATGCAAAGAGAGGAGTTCGATCATTTGTTTTTGTTGATCTTGAACTGATTCCTCCACTTCTCTCCCCTTCCTTCTCGGCCCCAGTTACGCTTAGCCGTCTTTCCAGATACACGCCACAAATAGCGGCCCTCACATGCCACGCGATCCCAGCAATGGAGGCGGAGATGGAGGTTCACTCCGGTGGCTCGAGCACCAAGAGGGCGAGGCTCGCGCCATCGGTGACGGCCTCTTCCGGTGGTTTGGAGGTAGCGGCTGGAAGCGACGAGGGTGCACCTACTGGATCCGAGGATCAAGAAGCGTAGTCTGGTCCAGACCGCATCAGCGACCTCGCGGATGGTGTCCTCGGTGAGATCATCTCCCGTCTGTCCACTAAGGAAGGCGTTCGTACTCAAATCCTCGCACGTCGTTGGCGCCCTGTTTGGCCCACCGTTCCTCTGAATCTGGACTTCCGTGAGATCCCTATCACACGTCTTTTTAACCCTCTAGAAACAGTTCATATCGAGATCATCAGTAGGGCCTCTGCCTACAGTGAGGAGCTTGCTCGCATACGATACATCGGAACTTGGTATCAGGGAAAAACAGTTCCTGATGATGGTTCGTCCCTTCTAGAGTCCATCTTCTCCAGCCATGTGGGCACAGTTCTCTGCCTTTGTATACCGGCGTGCTACCTCCAATGCAGACCCTCTACTGTCCACGCCTGGCTTGAGTCCCCCAGGTTGAACAATCTCCAGGTGCTTGAGTTTTACTACCTGTTTCCACGATTCGTGAAAAAAACTGTCAAACTATCACACACATGCTCTTCATCTACGCCCTCAATACTGAAGTCCGTCTTTCGGTTTTCCTATTCTCTGCGCACTATCAGCTTCACTTGTTGCCAAATACCAGACCATTATGTAGAGGTACTTGAACTACCACTGGTCAAGAGACTTTCGCTTGTTGAGGTTGATATATCAGACTTCTCGTTGCAAAGCATAATCAACTCTAGTTGCCCTGCACTCGAGTGCCTGCTGCTTGTTTGCAATAGAGAAAGGCATCGGATCACTATAAATTCCCCTAACCTTGTAAGCATCGGCATCCGTGGTGAGATAGGAGAATTCATCATCGAGGATGCCCTCTTGCTTCAAAGGTTGATCCACGATCTCCAGAGCAATAACATGCAGGTATTCATCGTCTCTGCACCTAAACTGAAGACATTGGGCAAATTCAGGATCTCGCGTGGCTCCACGGGTCTTATGATACTGACATTTCACAACAATTGCAGCTTCATTTCCTTGAGAAAGTAGTTTCATGTCATGCAACCTTTTGTTGTAATAATTTTATGTTTTATTTTCTATGTTATGTGAAGGGTCTGGCGACGGTCAGCCTATCTACAATGCGGCAATCTGTCAAACCCTTGTTTTTGGCCATGTCTTATGAAGTGGACATGGTCGTTCACTTGCTTAAGTGCCTTCCAAATCTGGAGAACTTGTTTGTTTAGGTGGTGATTCTCACGCCCAATGAAAAGCTAATATCGTGCATAGTGCAGCACTCCTTGCATCTCAAAAAGCTTGTCTTACATTTTGTTTGCAATGGATACACACTATGCCCAGGCATGTTTTTTTATTATTACTATACATACATCCGTATCTAGGGAAGTGTTCGATGAACTGATTGGTACAGGGGTCATGGAATTTATCGTTCATTTTGTCCTTTAATAGACCTTGAGTATCTTGCAACCTTTATGCATTTTCAGGGAGGAAACGTTCCTGATGGTGCAAGAAATATTTGGCGTCGCAAGCACCGCGAGTTTCTCAAAGAACACATCATTCATTTAAAGACAGTAACGCTGGCGGATTATGAAAAAAACATGAAGAACACTGAGTTTGTGAGGTTCTTTATTCTGAATGCAATGGAGCTAGAGACCATGAGGATTAAGTTTCGCTTTCCCTCGGACTTCACGCAGGAATTTCACGAACAGCTACAGAAGTTGTTCATGTGGGAGAATAAAGCTTCCAAACACGCCCATCTCAAGTTATCAGCATGCTGCAATCATCTGTGCTTGGATTTGAAACACGGGCGTGTTGAATGCCTGGATTTGTCAGATCCGTTTACTTGTGCCTGCTGGACACAGGGCTGAAGTTACTTCCTCAAGCTAGTACAGTTAGATGTTGTTGTGCTAATCTAAGACCGTGTTATGTCTAAACATGACCAAACAATCCATTCGCCTTTTGCACCGTTTTGTAAGCTTGTTATAACAATGCTCTTGTGGTATGCACCCGCTGTTCTGAAAATTTGATAGTTTATGTCACTATCGCGATGCTACAAAAACATTCATGTGTGGTAGTCGACCAGGGAACAAAAACATTTGGAAGAGAAGAGGCACCGCCTTGCTTGTTCTGCAAGGAACGTGCGTCTAGTGCATGAGTGCCAGTGCGTCTGCAGTGACCGGACGACACTGCCTCCTTTGGTGGCAGACTGTACGTGCACATGGTCGTGGCTCTGCTTAATCTCAAACCGTGCTCCCAGCGAGCTCAGGTTGTACGCGCCTTTCGTGTAAAGGCATGTTCGTGGACGAGTTTATGTCTGAGTACAAACTATTCAGCCACGGAGGCACAGATGTGCGTCTGCATCAGGAGTAAGTAGGACTTTGTAGATTGTAGATTTTATGTGTGTCAGCGCTAGTGCGGTGCTTGTGTCTCACATAGGACTGTGCCTTTGACAAGTCAGTGTCAGGTTATCAGAGGCATGGTTCCGCATGCCTGCCAAAGCGACACATGTGCCTTGCTAAATTACAGTAACCCATGCCTCATTGAATGATGCAAGATGAAATATTGTTGGATGCGCCTCGCTAGCAGCACGTTTCTTTGAAATATAAAATATTCAGGAGATAAATATTTGATCTGCGTAGACCGTCACACACCCTATGAGAGATTGCAAAAAATGAGATACATGCCTTTAGTCAAGTAATTATGTCCAAGCATAAACTTATACTAGACGAGTATCCCTTGCAACATTTCGAAAGAAGGCAACTGTTAATGATCATTCTTCGAGGATTGCCTTGATCATTAGGAGGTCATCAGTGTTCACAAACCCTTGCCCCAAAAGATCACAGATGGCGCTTTGCATCTTGCTTCTATTCTCCTTCAGCTTATGCAGCTCCTCCTTCAGAAAATCCCTGTCCAGCTTAATATCACCCTTGTCGTCCTTAAGATTATGAATGGCACTTGTGAGAGACCTCTGAATGCGCTTGACGTCTTTATCAACGATACCCATCTGCTTCTTTTGCCTGTCAATCGTCATGGTAGTTACATTACTTCCTTCCACAGCTGCAACAAGGTTCTCTAGCTTAAGGTTCACTTGTTCAATATCCATTTTAAGCCTATTTATCTCTTCATCCTTTGCTTGCAACTTACCACAGAGCTTGAGTAGGCACCTCTGCATAATGACAGGCCATGGGCGGTCAACCCATTCGAGACTCCACAGTTCACGCCTCTCTGCGAACAAAAAGGAACAAAATAAATAGAGACTATTAATACAGTGTTGCACGAGCTCTGGAATATAATAAAGTTCACATATACTTGCTTCATAACCTCATTCAACTAACTAACCGTGTTTGTGCAATGTGGCGCGTCAATGGTTAGGTACCCACAACACTAATTATGGTACTTCGCCTACCCTGTCCGCGGAGTTATTTCATAATTGTACTTAGTTTCTTTTCAGCCAGCTTGAATTAATCTGGAGCTACCTCTGTAGTCAAGTTATTTAGAGAATTTTTTTTTGAAGAATATACTGACCATTAAACAGAAGTCCCATCTGTAAACAAACATGAGAGTGTCTAGATCACTTCTTTGGTTTTCAGTGATGTAAGATAAGTAGTGACCTTTAGCCTTTTATGTAAAGTAAAAGGACTACACAATGTTTTCTACAATCAACCGGAAAACACAAGAAGAAATAAGTCTTCTTTGGAAGACTATAAGTCCTATATCCAAATAGTTTGATTCAATAAGAAAGTAGCTCGGATTTTCGAAAGTGACTAACTTTCACAGCATAGCCGTAGAACCTCCTCCCCGTGTCACTTCCTTCAAAAGCCACACACCTGAGAGGCTTGGTATCATGGAGAACACAGTAGAGAGGACGGTCGAGCTCTTTGCCACAGAAATCATGGTCCTGGATGGTATCAGGATTCTCCTACAAGGACACAGGAATGTTTATAGCTCAGATCTTTTGTTTGGAAAACAAATCACAGTTTAATGCTCCGCAAGTACAATGAAATCACCTACATAGAAATCAAAATCCAGCTCAAGGAAGTTTAAGTCTTCCTTCCTTCCCTCTTGTCCGAACTTTTGTGTCGACATGGCCCGGAGGATGTGAGCAGATGCGAAGGCGTGGGCGGCATCGAATTCAAGAGGAGAGAGAGAGAGAGATAGAGGGGTAGAGAGAGAGATAGCGAGAGGGGGGGAGAGATACAGTGAGAGAGCCAGAGGACTTCGACATGGTCCGGATCGACCAAATACTCCACCTACTCGCAAGACCCACCAACCACCAACCACCTCCGCCGTCCCCCCCCCCTTTTTCTGCTGGGATGGCACGTGTATTAAGACGCTACGTCGAACAAAAAAAAAAGCCAGGCGGCACGAATCTTGATGCTAAAATCAGACAGTCGAAGATAACAGACGGTTCCATCATTTCCAACTCTCCCACCTCCACTACTCTCTTATTTCCTCTCTTCCACAGTAAATCTCGAAACATTCCGCACTAACAAAAGGTCTCCTCTTAGGTTCAGTACTTCAGTGCCTCCAGTACCTACATCCGTGCCTCCTGTGCCTTCAATGTCGTGCCTCAAGTGCCTACATCCACGTGCCTCGCGTGACACTTGCAGTGACTCCTACGGGGCTTGTCGTGCCACACCCATGTCACTTCACAAACGTGGTTCTCTAACCGGATAGTCGGACCCATGCCTCTGCCGGCACACTTCTGTGCATCCAGAGAGTGCACAACCGTGACTGCACAAAACACACGTACGGGTCAGTACTAGTTTCAACTTTGGCGAGCGAGTACAAAAAATTACTTCCCTCTCCATAATTACTCCATAAATACATCGTTTTGTTCATCTTCTCTCCCGAGTCACTCGCTCTTCCGCTCCCCTTCTTCTCTGGTTCCTTTCATCTTTCTTGCTTCGTCTTCCTCACTCTATAGTCCACATAGATGGATCTACGATTCGCCCACTTTCTCTGAAATACAGTAAGTTTTCTCCCTTCTGCTTAATACTTACGCCTTCCGCGCTGTGTTTTTTTAGATGGATTCTTGTTTTATGTTACCCTTTTAATATTAGTTTTTGTGTTAATATCTTACCTCTTTTAAGAGGTTCTATAGGGGAATAATCTTGGGGGGCAACAGTTGATTTTTTCAGTTAGTTCGCTGCAAGCTTGTAGATTTGAGGAGCTCTGTGCGTGTTTTTTCATTTTTTTGCAGAGACACTAAGATCGAGGGATATCACCGTAGCAGCATTCGTTCCCCTCTACCTTAATCGTTGAAACAAGCATGTATCAGTGATATACAGTCCTTTAATTCTTTGTGCGATTAGTAGAGTGTTGAAACATTTTTTTAATAATTAATGAACCTGAGTCTTACATATTGTTACATCTCGCAGACAAAGATGGCGTGTAATGTTTGCAGGAACCTCAACTGTCCCGGTGTTGAATCTGATGTTGCTCAATCTTTCTTGATTGTGTCTTTGCCTCGTTCTTATGAGTCATGCCTGGTAAGTTATCTTTATTCCGCAGTCAGCAACCACACGTATTCGTTCGGAGCGAACTATACTGCGCATGCTTGTTTTTATTTTATAGGCCTTGATGTAATGTAATTAGAAGTTCAATTGTTTTGTATAGGTTTAATTAAATGTCATAGATGGTGCATGTGCCCGTGCCTGAAAGCCAGGAAATCTGAAGGAAAAAAAACAATTTCATGCATTTTTTTCTGAAAATCAGTAAAACATTTATTTACCTTTGTCTTGATTTTACTTTTATGCAGTATGTCCCATGCTACTACCGGAACCAGGTCCTTTCTTTGATCTCTTTATGGAAAGATGAAGCTTTCGAGGATGGTTTTGAAGATGAAGATTTTGACCTTGTGTTCGGCACTACTGAGGAATTGTCTTACAAGATTAAGTTTACAGATTGCGACCACAGGTCTAAGTTTCATGGACCTAGATGGGAAAATTTGATACGTGACTATGATCTATTTTATGGTGATATTATAAAATTGGATTTGCAAGCAAAAGATTTCTTCTTTCCGATTGACTTGATGTTGAGTGAATCTCGAGGAGGTCACAAAGCGTTTCCCAAACCTTCCGTTGGTACATTCTGATCGCTTATCAATATTTGTTCTAGTTTAACATTTATCTATTATAATTTTACTGTGGCGTGCCATTGATATCTATGTGCTTAATCTTTGTGATATAATGTATTAAAACTTTCTTTGTACTCACAATGTAGTTTATAACTGTAATTTCCCTTTTAAAAGCCAATATTCGTTTATTTTAGTTTTAACTGCTTTATTTAGTGCTTCACACACGGTGGCTAATACATGGTTGTATTTACTTAGCCCTCGAAGGCCTCAGTTTATCGGAAAGGACCTACATAGACGAGACAGTCTACACCTGGGGCATAAAACTTTGCTATATCGACATGGCCTGCATGATTAAACTAGTCCTAAATGCTAAACACATCCCTGCCATTACCTTTGTGCACCGTCTATGTTTCACCAACGTTCACACAGACCGTTTGGTATGTCGTTGTTTATTTCTCTAAACCACAGTCAACATGCGTGTCTTCGTAATCTAATGCCAGAATAATTTGTTATTGTACAGAAAATCCCAGCTATTGTTACAAATGATCTTAGGATGAAGCTTGGATATTTGCCTCTCAAGGGCAGCATCAGGCTTGTTCAAATTTTCAGCAACATTGATTTTCCTGGCACCTATTGTATACAAAAAGATGGAAGGATGGCGATCACCGGGATTTCTCCTTTTGCAAATGCAGCCAGGCTGACAGTTGATTGCGTTGTACTGATCACTATCGAGTGGCACACTGTGCGCGGGCAGGACTCGCTCTCACTTGTGATCACCGGTCTTTAGACCACATAAATTTGAACTACTATGGTATTAAGTTAAGTATCGTATGTGTGTTATTTCAAACTATGAGTGCAGTTGAAATCGTCGTACTACATACCTAATAGAACTTATCGGTTTAAATTATTATTCAGACTATGGTACTGAAAGCAGATGTGATCCTAAATGTGGTTGTTGTCGCTGTTGTTGTTGTTTCTTGTTGATGTTGTTGTTGCTGTGGGTGTGTCTCTTGGTTCAACATGTTTGCTCACAGAGGCACTTGAACCTAGTGCAGGCTCAGTCCTGTGTTAAGAAGACTCATGGTCATGCCTCCGTGCTTTGGTTAACTTAGCTGACTTTGTGCAGTAAGAGAGACACAACCGTGAAGTTAGTGAAGGCACGGTCATGTAGTATAAGAGGGTACGGCCGTCCCTCCCAGTTGTCATTATTTCAGCTGAGTCGTGTCCTCGGATAGGCACGTTGGTCGAGCAAGCGGAGGCACGGTGCCATATTAGGAAGAAGACTTGCGGTCGTGCGTCCCATGTCAAAAAGAAGAGTTGGGATCATGCGTGCGTGTTCAGTATGTTTGTAGTGACAAGATGCTCAGAGAGGCATGTGCGTGAATCAATTGGAGGCATGGAGTCCCACTTGTTGCCACTGTCCGATGTCCCTGTTCTCGCAGCGACATCACTTAAAAAATACTACTCCATTTGTTCATTTCTATAAGGCGTTGTAGACACTTCAGACAGCGTGCAAAAGTCGACTCCAACCCGTCTTTCCAGATCCACCACACGCGTCGCTCCTATATGGAGTCCGATGCTTCTCGTACCAAGAGGGCAAGGCTCATGCCACCGACGACGCATTCCGCTGGGTGTTTGACGGTACCGGCGGGGACCGGTGAGGGTCCACCCACCGGATCTGAGGAGCACGGGAAAAAAACTCGTCCAGACCGCATCAGCGATCTCCCAGACGTCATCCTAGGTGAGATCATCTCTCGTCTCCCCATCAGGGATAGCATCCGTACTTGCATCCTCGCTCGTCAATGGCATCCTTTATGGCCCACCGCTCCTCTGAATCTCGACTGCCGTGAGATCCCTGTCGCTCGTCTTTTTAAGCCTCTAGGAACAGTTCATATCGAGAAAATCTCTGTGGCGCCTCCTACTTGGGAGCTCGCCTGCGAAAGGCACTTCGGAACTCGGTGCCCTCGCAAATCTGGCACTGACGATATGACCCTTACGGAAGCCATCCTCTCCGCCCATGGGGGCGCAGTTCACCATCTCTGCATACCGGCGTGCTACCTCCAGTCCAGACACTGTCGTTGATGCCTGGCTGAAATCATACAAACTGAACAATCTCCAGGTGCTCAGGTTCTATTACACGTTCCCAGATTTCGTGAGAGAGTGTGTCGTACAACCACTCACACAACCATCATCCGCGCCTTTTGCACCGACGTCCTTCTCTCGCTTTGCATCCTCCCTACACACCGCCACCTTTGCTCTTTGCCAAATACCAGACAGTTACGTTCAGGCTCTTAAACTACCAGTGCTCAAGAGACTTTCACTTGTGGACGTTGGTATATCAGACATCTCGCTTGAAAGCATAATCCACTCTAGTTGCCCCGCACTCCGGTGCCTTCTGCTTACTTGGAATATGGAAAGCCGTTGCATACGAATAAACTCACGTAACCTTGTAAGCATTGGAATTCGCTATGGACGTGGTGAACTTGTTATAGAGGATGCCCCGTCACTTCAGCGGTTGCTTAACGATATTATCAGCAGCAACTTGCAGATAACTATCATGTCTGCACCTAAACTGGAGACTCTGGGCAAATTCCATGATTTTTTCTCTGAATCCAAGGTCACGCGTAACCCTACAGTTATCCAGGTACCTAGTTTTCAGTTGCATTTGTTCGAGTAAACAAATTTCATGTAATAGAACCTTTTGTTCAATTTTTAAAATTCTTATGCATGCACCATACAGGGTTTGCCGGCAGTCAGCCTGTCAACAGTGCTTCAAACGGTCAAGACTTTGCTCGTCAAGGCGTGTCTTGAACTGGACATGGCCGTTTCCCTCATGCAATGCTTTCGAAGCCTTGAGAACTTGTTTATCGAGGTGATGATTCTCACACACATTGAAAACCCATAACATGCATACTGTACTACTTCTACTATATTTCTTAAAAAGCTTGTCTTGCATTTGTCTGTAAATTGATACACCCGTGGCTAGACATGTTTTAGTATTACATACACCCATATGTACAAAAAAAACCAATAAATACTTTACACTGGATGCTCTTTTGACAGAATCATTGTTTTTAGAGCTTAAGTATTTTCATTCTTCATGTACATGTAGGGAGGACTCTGTTGCGGAGAAACAAATACATGGCGTCGTAAGCACCAACCGTTTGTCAAACAAGATGACTTTCATTTGAAGACAGTTACGCTGGATGACTATGAACCCTGCTTGGTAAACATTGAATTTTTGAGATTCTTTGTTCTCAGTGCAAGCAAGCTTGAGACCATGAGGCTTAACTACAGTTTCGACCAAGACTTCACGGAAGAATTTTATGAAAAGCATCAAAAGGAACTTCTGTGGCACAAAAAGGCTTCTGAACATGCTCGCCTTATATTGTCAGGAGCATGCAAGCACCGGTTCTTTTATTTAAAACTCACGCGTGTTGAATACCTGGATTTGACGGACCCATTCAGATGTGACTGCTGAATACAAAGCTAGAGTAAGTTGTTCAAGGTTGCAGGTTTACATGTTGTTGCGCCCTTTTGAACGTGCGTTTTGTCTAAACACAAACAGACAACCCTTGTAGTATTTTGTACCGTCTGTAAGCTTGCCATAACAATCCTTGACCAGAAAGTGTTGTGACTATGCAAATGAAAGTGTTGTGACTGTGCAAATGTTCGTGCCTTCAAGCACATTGAATGTTTCAGCGGAAAGATTCTGAGTATTTTATCGGCACGAAACTGACTCTTTGTTAGTACAGTACCATATTCCCACTGATAATGAACTCGTCGGTAGAAGCCTTTCCAATACTAAAGCAAGTTCGTGATTCGTAGGCCAATAAAACCATGTGTATCGTGAAATGCCGGTTGTTCTTCGTCTTGAGTTCAGACTTTCCCTATAAACTTCACAATCGTGATTTTCTAACTAAGTACCAAGAAGGTTGGTACACGTACCTGTAGAGGCCTTACTTCGGCACCTTCTGCGCACACTTTTCTGCACCCAGAGAGGGTTTATACTGAGCCAGGCCTGGAGAAACACCACGCCCGTGCATGTGGTGGCTCCCCAACAGTTCCTCCGGCGCCCTCCTGCATCTACGTGACTCACGTCACATAAGCCGTGACTGTTGGGTTGATACTCGTGCCTAAGAGGCTTCATTACCGTGCCTACGGTGTTTCAATACATGTGCCTCACATGACACTTGCCGTGACCGTTGTGGTTGCAGCGAATACATGCCCGTGCCTCCGGAGCTAAGTATTCGGATCCATGCCTCTGCCACCGTTATTTTGTGCATTAAGAGGGTTGACAATCGTACGTGCCTGTAGAGGCTAGACTTCGGTGCCTCCGGATCCTACACCCTCGTGCCTGGCGTGCCACGAGCCGTGGATTTTACGTTCCCCTGGAGACGCACGTGACGTGGATCCACAGACTCCACAACCATGTCTCTTCAACTGAGATTTGGCAGCCATGCCTCTGCCAACACACTTTTGTGCATCCAGGGAGTTGATACCTATGTCTGTAGAGACTTCAATGGGGTCGGTGCTTGCAGAGACTGCAATTAGGTGCCCCCAGCGCCTGCACACACGTGCCTCATAGGACACTTGCCACTGTGTCATGTCTCTTTAACAGAGTATGCCGACCCAGAGAAGGTTACTGACTTCGGCGCCTTCTGCGCACACTTTTTTGCACCTAGAACCCAGAGAGGGTTTATACTGAGCCAGGCCTGGAGAAACACCATGCCCATGCATGTAGTGGCTCACCGACAGTGCCTCCGGCGCCCGCCTACATCTACATGCCTCACGTCACATAAGACGTGACTGTTGGGTTGACACTCGTGCCTAAGAGGCTTCATTTCCGTGCCTCCAGTGTTTCAATACACGTGCCTCACATGACACTTTCCGTGACCGTTATGGTTGCAGAGAATACACACCCGTGCCTCCGGAGCTGAGTATTCGGATCCATGCCTCTGCCACTGTAATTTTGTGCATCCACATGGCTAACAATCGTACGTGCCTGTAGAGGCCAGACTTCGGTGCCTCCAGAGCCTACACCCTTGTGCCTCACGTGCCATGAGCCGTGGCTTTTACGTTCCCCTGGAGACACACGGGACGTGGATCCATAGACTCCACAGCCGTGTCTCTTCAACTGAGATTTCACAGCCATGCCTTTGCAGTCACACTTTTGTGCATCCAGGGAATTGATACCTATGTCGGTGGAGGCTTCAATGGGGTCGGTGCCTGCAGAGACTGTGATTAGGTGCCCCAGCCAGGCCTGGAGAAACACCACGCCCGTGCGTGTGGTGGCTCCCCGACAGTGCCTACGATGCCTGTCTGCATCTACGTGCCTCACGTCACATAAGCCGTGACTGTTGGGTTGATACTCGTGCCTAAGAGGCTTCATTACCGTGCCTACGGTGTTTCAATACATGTGCCTCACATGACTCTTGCCGTGACCGTTATGGTTGCAGAGAATACACGTCCGTGCCTCCGGAGCTGAGTATTTGGATCCATGCCTCTGCCATCGTTATTTTGTGCATTAAGAGGGTTGACAATCGTACGTGCCTATAGAGGCTAGACTTCGGTGCCTCCGGATCCTTCACCCTCGTGCCTGGCGTGCCATGAGCTGTGGCTTTTACGTTCCCCTGGAGACGCACGGGACGTGGATCCACAGACTCCACAGCCATGTCTCTTCAACTGAGATTTCGCAGCAATGCCTCTGCCAACACACTTTTGTGCATCCAGGGAGTTGATACCTATGTCTATAGAGGCTTCAATGGGGTCGGTGCCTGCAGAGACTGCAATTAGGTGCCCCCAGCGCCTACACGCATGTGCCTCACAGGACACTTGCCACCATGTCGTGGCTCTTTAACAGACTATGCCGACCCAGAGAAGGTTACTGCCTTCGGCGCCTTCTGCGTACACTTTTCTGCACCCAGAACCCAGAGAGGGTTTGTACTGAGCCAGGCCTGGAGAAACACCACGCCCGTGCGTGTATTGGCTCCCCGACAGTGCCCCCGGCGCCCGCGTCCATCTACGTGCCTCACGTCACATAAGCTGTGACTGTTGGGTTGACACTCGTGCCTAAGAGACTTCATTTTCGTGCCTCTGGTGTTTCAATACATGTGCCTCACATGACACTTGCCATGACCGTTGTCGTTGTAGAGAATACACACCCGTGCCTCTGGAGCTGAGTATTCGGATCCATGCCTCCGCCACTATAATTTTGTGCATCCACATGGTTGACAATCGTACGTGCATGTAGAGGCCAGACTTCGGTGCCTCCGGAGCCTACACCCTTGTGCCTCACGTGCCATGAGCCGTGGCTTTTATGTTCCCCTGAAGACACACGGGACGTGGATCCAGAGACTCCACAGCCATGTCTTTTCAACTGAGAGTTCGCAGCCATGCCTTTGCAGTCACACTTTTGTGCATCCAGGGAGTTGATACCTATGTCTATGGAGGCTTCAATGGGGTCGGTGCCTGCACAGACTGCGATTAGGTGCCCCCAGCGCCTCCACGCACGTGCCTCACATGACACTTGCCACCGTGTCATGGCTCCACACCACCATGTCTCTACAGACCGCACAACCGTGCATCCTTAACTGAGTATGCCGAACCTTGGCTCTGCCACCAAACTTCTGTTGTGTCCGCATGGTTGGTAGCCATGCCTCGTCCAGACGCACGTCAATCCAAGCCGTGACTATTCCACCATGTCCGTTAAAATCTTATAGATTAGGTACGTATATATATTGTCATCTTTGTGGATCGTAAAACCCTAGCCCTCTTCCCAGATCCACCGCACAGGGACCTGCATCGGAGGCAGCACGAGCTCGGCAATGGAGACGAGGAAGCGTGCCTCTAGCAACAAGAAGACGAGGTTCGCAGCTGTACCCGTGCCCTCTGAGCTCGTTAAGAGGAGCGACCGTGGCCCGCCCACTGGATCCGAGAAACATGTTGAGTCTGGTCCGGACCGCATCAGCGATATCCCGGACGCCATCCTCAGCGAGATCATCTCTCGTCTGCCCATAAAGGAAGGCATGCGCACACAAGTTCTTGCATCTCGGTGGTGCCGCATATGGCACACCGCACCACTTGAGATCGACTTCCGTGTGATCCTTGATACTCGTTCTACGAGATCTCTGGAAAACATCTGCTGCCAAATCATCTGTGTTCTCTCGGGTAAGCAAACCATCCAGGAAACATACCTCGGAACTCAAT
Organism: Triticum aestivum; assembly: GCF_018294505.1. Lineage (NCBI taxonomy): Eukaryota > Viridiplantae > Streptophyta > Magnoliopsida > Poales > Poaceae > Triticum > Triticum aestivum. Next base: position 104,928,014 of record NC_057795.1, read on the forward strand.
GCCGACATCTTAGCTGCAACTGTCGCGGAGAATCTATCGCCGATGACTTCAGTCTTCCTGTATCTGTCCTCTCCGATCACGAGGGCCCGATTCGCCACCTCTGCATCCCGGCAAGCTACCTCCAGTGCCAACCTTGTGGCATCAATGAGTTGTTCCTGTCTCGGAATCTGGACAAACTCCATGTTTTAGAGTTCTATCATATATTCCCAAATTTCTTCTATACAGGGTCATCAGCAGTCAGAATCCCTTCTTCTATGCCGTCGCCACCGGCATCCATCTCTAGATTTCGCTCGTCTCTCCATGCCGTCACCTTCGCCATGTGCAAACTAGAAGACAATCTAGTAGAAATGCTTTGCCTCCCACTACTCAGGAGACTTTCGCTGGTGAAGGTTTATATATCGGATGTCTCCTTGCGGAAGTTCATCAACCACGGTTGCCCTGCCCTGCAGTGCCTGCTGCTTGTTTGCAACAAGAAATTCACCTGTCTACGAATAAAATCAGCTAGGCTTGTAAGCATTGGCATTCATTCCGACGAAGGAAAACTGATCATTTTGGATGCGCCTTGCCTCCGGAGACTGCTACATGATTCTGTAGATGCACAACTACAAATAACAGTTGTGTCCACGCCTGTGTTGGACACACTGGGAAAAATTTCTGAATTTCCCAACGAAACAAATATCATCATTGGTTCTACAGTTATTCAGGTACTGCCTCTGCATGTTACTTTGATCTGCATTATTCAAAAGCACTTGACATTCACATCCACGAGCTAATAATACCTCGTTATGTGCTCAATGAAGGGTCTCTGCATAAGTAGCCTACACACGGTGCTGGATTCTATCAAGACCTTGTTTATCTCACAGACATGCTTTAATCTGGATGAGATTGTTGACTTGCTGCGATGCTTTCGATGCTTGCAAAACTTGTTTATCGAGGTGATGATTTCACACACGTTGAAAGCCCACGGACAATATACATAATATACTGGCACTAACTGCTCAGTTTTGCTCTTCATGTGTGTTTAGGGGGGAGGATGGGATCAAAGAGGTATAACAAATGAATGTCGCCAAAAGCAGTTGGTGTTTCTCAATAATCACGACATTTGTTTGAGGACATTAACGCTGGAAGACTATGAAGTCACAGATGCAAACACTGCATTTGTGACATTCTTTGTTCTCAATGCTAGGGTGCTACTGACAATCAGGCTTAAGTTTGGCCTGCGTAGAGATTTCACTCGTGAATTTTACAAACGGCAAGAAGAGGCACTTCAGATGGACAAAAGGGCTTCTAATTGTGTCAAGCTTAAATTAACAACAACTTGCAAGCATATGCACATGGATTTAAAAAACACAGGTGTTGAATATCTGGATTTGCTAGATCCGTTCAACTGTGGATGCTGAAAATAGGTCTGGAGAGATGTACTTGTTGTATTGAATGATTGCATTGTGTAAACATGGTCAAACGATTCTCACTCATTTTCCACCGTACTGTCTGTAAGTTTTTTTTAGGCTGTAAACTCATATTTTTAAAATTAGGGATATAAACGTTTATGCTTTCTGTTTTCAATATCGGTCATATGTTTCTGGACCGAATGATAAAGGAAATCAGCTCGCACAGATGCTCAAAAATCAAACTAGTATCCTCTTGTTTATCTCAGTTATTTTCCATGAAATTCTGTATTTTAAAAGCAACATGCGTCGACTGCAAACCTGCAACTGCTGCAACTGCGCCTCTCCGAAGGACGTCTGTGCACCCCACAGGAAACGAACCGGCATCGAGAGGTTGTGAAAACCATACGTCCGTGCGGACGCGTTAATAAAAACATTTGGAATGTTGTGATAACGACTTAAGGTCAGCAACAAACCTCCAATCACTTTTTAGATGTCGGGTTCCCATTATCATTACCATATTGAACAAAACTCATGCATCCGAAGAATTCGTCAAAGAAATATATTACAGATTTTAAAGGTGCGCACCGTGGCTTCACTCCCCTGTCCCTCGGAGTGGCCGTGTCTTGCAAAACAACCAGGAGAACCCAAAAACAACTAGGAGAACAACCATGCACCAACTGTTTAAAGACCGCGCATCTGTCAATGAACACATCACTGAGAACATTTAGAATACAGAGGCCTTTATGTGTGTCTCATTCTTATCATTACATGACAATGCGCACCGTGGCTTCACGTCCCTATCCCTCCGAGAGACCGTGTTAGAGAAAAGTACTTTGGAAAACAGAAGCATGGTCATGCGTCATGGGCGTGCCTTATTTGCATGTAAGTCCGTGCGTGTTGGTGTTGTCCGTGCGTGCCTCTATGATCATAATAAGCCAATAGTCTTGTCTTTGCCGCTGTACAGTAGCCCCATGTCAATGAGCAGGCACGTATTATAAGTGTCTGTTCTGTCTTCTGCCAACCCAGACTGCCCCCTCCTGCTCACCCGATGTAAAGTTCATCGTCCCTTCTCCCTCGATTCTCCCTCTAGATCTAGAGTTAGTCCATTTTCTCTTAGTTCCTATGTGAATTTTTCGCTACGATCCGTTTTCCTCTCTGTTGGTTTTGTCTCTCCGTGTTTGAATGCGACGCATCTACGCTATTATGCTAGGAATTGCATGGAAAATCATTGTGATCTAACCCAAATCCGCACAGTACGAGGCCGAACCTATACATGACCTGTGCTTATTAGGGATAGGTTGGTTGGGAGTCGGCGTTTGTGCTCGAGAACACTACGAGCTGCAGTGACCTGCGACGTCCAAGTCCGAGGTGAGCGATGAACTTTGCCGAGGGAGGTTGCTAGTTTAAATTGAAGCCCATAAGGTCTTGCAAACAACGGTGGTGGCCGGAAGTCCAAGGGAGTGGCCAGATGTTGAGCTCTATTGCGTAACCGGCCACAGTGTGCTGGAGATCGGTGTTTGGGGTGCTATTGACTAGGAGTCGGCGTCTGTGCTTGATGATAGCGTTTGGGGTCCTGTACGCTGGAGACAAGGTTAACGTTGATGGATCATCCGTTTCAAATACAATCTAGCCACACATGTTCCGGTGGTTGGGTGTCGGCGACGATGGCGTATGGTTGCAGATGACGAAGTTGCTGGGTGCGGCTCTGACGAATTTACATATAATTTCAATGTTACAAACACTCCTTTGAGCCGCCTGTTGATAGACTATTGTTTCTCCTCTTTGCCTCTCTTGTCTTGAAATATACATTTGCTGAAGCTGCTTTTAAAAACAGGAAGCAGAAATCCTTTCACTGATTGACATTGACAACCAAGATTTTGAACTGCTCTAAAAATAGTCAATACTGAATTGTGATGAATTAAGCAACCACTTTTGGAAAATAAAATACTAATTTAATTAATTTCATATTTCCTCTGTTATTACATATGCCATATCTACTGTTCACCTTCTAATCAAAAGTTGTGCACGTGTCTTTTTAGGAAATTGCTTATGAAAGACTATTTATGTAAAAATGCCAGTTTAGACGAATAGTTTTTCAAGATAATAAAATGTTCCTTGTCTTGAGAATTTCATATAACCGTTTTGTTGCAACGTATTCTAGGGGAAACCATGTGCTGTGATATATGTACCAACTTCGGTTGCCCTGGATTGGAGTCCGGTGTTCTTTACAGCGCGATAACAGTGCAACTTCCTCGATGCTTCAAGACATGCCTGGTAAGGAGAGATGTTTGCCACCCCGTGTTGCCCATCAGTTACTACCATATTGTTCACAACGCGATAACAGTGCATCTTACTAGTGTATCTTTCTGATTGAGGAAATAGAAGTTTCTACCATATTGTTGGAATGGAATGCCTACATTTAAGAATTTAATGACATGTTTTCAATTTTTTATGTAACTTGTTTTATCCAAATAGAAACCTGTTGAAAACAATTGGTACATATAAGATAAGCGCTATCTGTCTTGGTTATACATGTCGGTATTCAAGGATTCCTTCTTTCTGGTTTGACGATTTTTTCCCTTGCGCAGTATGTGCCATGCTATTGCAGGCAGCAAGTCACTTCTTCAATCTATCAGTGGAAAGAGCAAGCATTTCAAGAAGAAGGAAAACAAAGGAATCCAGTACTGATCACCAACGACGATCTGTCATATGAGGTCTGCATCACTGATGAACACAACCGGTCAAAAATTCATGGACCTGGCTGGGAAAAGTTAATTAGTGACTATGATCTTCATTACCGAGATCTAGTCATCATAAACCTGGATACTGGGAGTCTGTCCATTGAGATAGATCTAAGACTCAGTGATTCTCAAGGAGGTCACATGCCCCTTCCCAAACCATCACTAGGTAACTCCACCAACTTCCATCCTATTTTATCATATACGTTTATCAGCATACTTTGGTGCTCCTACCCCTGTCCACTAAATGAATGTCATACTTATAGTCAAAGTTATTTCAAAAACGTTTTATGCAATTCTATTGATTATCATCCCAACTTGATCACATTCATTGTATTTAACCATTCCTTTTAACTTAAATCTGGAGTCCATCAGTTTAAACAAATTTGTTTGAAAATGAGTTATTTTTTCCATGCAGCTCTTGATTTTCTAAATGACTCGGAAAGGGAGTACATTGAGAAAACAGTGTTTGGTCGAGGCGTAAACCTCTCATACAGACAATTTGGATAGATGATATACTATGTGTTTGAGACTGATGACTTCCCCACCGTACCCTTGGTGCAGCGTCTAAACGTCACCAATGTCATAAATGGTCGCCTGGTTAGTCATTGAATATTTGTTTTGATCCACTGCCATGGTTTTGTTTGCTATTTTAGATGTTTTATGTCCTTGTACATTGATTTTATCTAGTAATATCGGTACAATCTGCAGAGAATCCCGTCTGCCGTTGTGAGGCTTCTAAAGATGAACCTGGGATATCTACCTCAAAATGGTGGAATCATCCTAACAAAGATGTATGATGCAATAGACACAAGCACAACATACTCCATACGAACCGACGGCAGAATGGAGGTGACAGGTTTTTCAGATTTTGCCCGGGAAGCTCATCTAAGTGTTGGTTCAATTGTCCTTGTCACAATTGAAAAGCGGTGGCCAACACTGGGAAACATGAAATTGCTGCGGATGATAATCAACGACCTTTCCTAATAGAGCGCTGCCGGTGGCTATACTTCCTAGTTCAATAATTTATGTATGTTTTTTGAACATGTTATACACACCACTTTTGTTATTTAGTTATGTCATGGTATGTAACTGAGCATATAATTATGTCGAAGAGGACGGTGGTGAAAATTTCCTGTAAAAGAAGGTGAAACACTTACAGTAATAATGGAGAATGATAAATGGAGTCGCTGAATAATAATAAAAGGATTCGCTGACTAATAATGGAGAATGTATGGTTGTGGTGAAGTGTGTTTCAGAATAGTTTAGTGACGTTGCTAGCTCCTCATGTTAGTACTATACATAATTTTCACTATGGTGCTCCGCATAATATCGTCATGCCAATTAGTTTGTTGCGATGAGCTCAAGCATACACCTCCTAAAAACCTAGCGCCTTTCCCTATGGCTCAGTCACCTTAAGCATCCATGCCTTTAGAAACTGTTAGTTAAAACACTTGATAGAACACAGGCACAAATTGACATCCATGCAATCACATAGATTCATGTCCGTGCCTGACGTAGCGTCGTACATGTGCCTCTAGCTGTGCTTCTCATTGTATAAGTGTGTTTCGCAGCTGCATGCCCACGCCCCTCATTTCTTCTCGTGCCCATCTCGTACTTGCAACTATTTCAGACATGACCGTGCCTGTTCCATCGGCACATTCATGCCTCTAACAGTTAATTGGAAAACATTCCAGAAAACAGTAACGGATGCCTATTGTCAATCCTCACGTCACGTACATTCGACGTTCATTCCTTTGTCACAGAATAACATATAAGTTTAAAACGATTCTTGCTACACTTGTAAAACCCGGAATGCCCTGGATAAATGTTGAATCCCACCTTGCAGTAAAACCATGGAGACCGGTGCTTCCCAGAAACACATCTGTGGCTTTTTGCGCATGTAGTTGAGTGCACGGCTATTTGTTCGTGCCCGTGCCTCACGTAGCACCATAGCAACGAATTAACATCCGTGTAATCACGCAACTTCATCTCCGTGCCTCACGTAGCACCGTATGTGTGCCTCTATCTGCGCATCTTGTTGTATAGGTGCTTCTTGCAGCTGCATGTCCACGCCCCTCGTTGCTTCTCGTTCTTTCTGCCCATCTCGTAGCGTCAGTTGCAACACAGACATGCAACAGTGCCTCTGATAAAGCACAACACTTATACAACGAGAGTGCGAAAAGTTAACATTCGACGGCAAACTGAATGTATCACTGAAAACAATTGCCATGACCAGTGAATGTACCACGCCCGTGTGTCTGAGAGTTAAACCAGCCACTTCAAGCATGCTTCTCTTGGTCAGAGACTTGCGCACGAGATAAACTATAAAAGTTAACATTAGACATCAAACTACGCAAGACAATGATCATCTCCCCGACTTGCTGGAGATTCGACGGTTGTTAAAATCATAACTGCTGATTTTATTTTAATTTTTTATAAAGAAAAACCATGATCAAAAACCAAGGATGTGCACAACCGCACCGTCGGGGAGACGAAACCACAATCCACAACCCACGATGTGCACAACCGCATCGACAGTGAGATCATGCACTCCTTGCCGCTTCCCCGCCCTTAAATTTAGACTTCCGCTGCAGACTTGTCTTCCACAAACAACAAAAATTGCCATTGCGCTCCCACTCATTGTTCCCCACGAAATATCAGATTGCAGGAGGACGAACTGCTCCAGGCCATGGGATTCACCAAGGAATTCGAGGTGCAGGCCCATGGAAACACCAACTTGCAAGTGATCCACACCAACGAGTTGCACAAGGCGGCCACCATCATCAAGCAGTACGAGCGACACCTCAAATTCGAGCGCCACAAGATCGTCGGAGTTGATGTGGTGTACACCAACGATGTTGGCCAAGACCAGAAACCAGCCCTCGTCCAACTCTCCGTCGGCAAAGATCATCCGGTGCTGATCTTTCAACTGAGCGCCGCCGACAAGAACTGCACCAGGTTCGACAACTTCCTCGCCGACCCCAGGTACACGTTTGCTGGCTTCTCCATTGACAGCGACATAGAGATGCTCGGCCGCGTTGGACTGGAGATCGTCCACTTCGTCGACATCCAGAAGGAATGGAGGGTGCCTACAGCTACCAAGCCCCTGGACTCGCTTGGCGATGTCTCAGGCATCCTTGTCCATGACTACTACAAGGACATGAAGAAGAAGATCACCAACGCAGAGCACCAGCGCTGGGCGCGCATGCCCCTGACCATGAGGCACATCGAGTACGCGGCAAAAGATGCTTACACTGCGTACGAGATATGGAGCCGCCTCACCACTATCCAGGAAGGGCTCTGCCGGGAAAAACTCGAGAAGGAGCAGTCCAGGAAGCGCGCAAGGTCCTGGGGCGACTATGACTACTGAAGCAGGTGGTCCCGGCCAAGAAAAGTATCTACAAGATTGCTCATGCCATTCTAGATTTCTCGTTACATTTGCTTTCTCTCAAGACTACCGTTTGCTTGTTCTAAATTTAGATTTGCTTTTGTCGCAGTTAACCTTGTAGTTTGCTTCCAGTTTACATATGTTCTGAAAAAGTTTATTTCCAATGCAATGTTGGAGTTTTCTATTATTAGAATATATTGGCGTGAACTAGAAAATATAAACATAGTACAGATGCTACACGATTAGCGTAACGCACATGCACTAGTAACTTTGTGGATGCAGCGTCGAAATGCAGGGACAACAACTACAAAATGCTACTAAAAGCAATGCACAATGTTCTAACAAACCATTGCACACGCAATATTAAAAATAGTTCGAATGCAACACTTTTGAAAAACATTTTGAATACAGAGGTAGTTAGGTGTTTATTCTCCTTGCAAAACATTACTTACGTCCGTGACCCTCAAAGAAGAACACTACAGAGGCACGGTTGTCCGTCAATAACACCAACTACTTAAAACACCCACGGAGGCACTTCTGTGCCTCCACTCCTATGGGGACCGTGCATAAATTTGCTTCAGGTCCATTAATGAGGCTGAATGACTTCGAAGACACATCGAACTCATAAGCCATGGCCCCCGCTATGAAAACGTGCCAATGAAAGCTTCTTGAAAATAGAGGCACACCTTCACGTGCTTGCACCACGATCCTTCGCGTCCGTACCTCCCTTAGAATCACGTCCGTGACTTACGGCCAACTTCCGACGTATCGGGTCTATGAAGATTTGCATCCTACACCTCCGTGCCTCGACAAGTACGACGACCGTGCTTGTAACTGTGAAGCGTATAGGACAACTTAGGGACGACCTTGCAACTATTTCAGACATAACCGTGCCTGTTCCGTCAACACATTCATGCCTCTCAAATTTAACTAGAAACATTCCGGAAAACAGTAACGGACGCCTATTGTCAAACCTCACGTCACGTACATTCGACATACATTCCTTCGTCACACAAGTAATAGCCATGCCTCTGCCACAGAACATATATTTGAAAAATGATTCTTCCTACATATGTGGTTTTTTGCGTATGTAGTTGAGTGCATGGCTATCTGTTCGTGCCCACGCCTCATGTTGCACCGTAGCACGAATTAACGTCCGTACAATCACGTAGCTTCATCTCCGTGCCTCACGTAGCATTGTATATGTGCCTCTTGTTGCGCCTCTCGTTGTATGAGTGCTTCTTGCAGCTTCATGTCCATGTCTCTCGTTGCTTCTCGTTATTTCTGTCCATCTGGTAGCGTCTGTTGCAACACGGACACACAACAGTGCCTCTGAAGAAACACAGCACTGCTCCTCCCAGCGAATGTATGAAGAAAACATTTGCCACTCCTTATGAATGTACCACGCCTGTGTGTTTGAGAGTTAAACCAGCCACTTGAAGCATGCTTCTCTTGGTCAGAGACTTGTGCCTCTACATACTGCCCCTGCATGCCTCACTAGATAAATTGTAAAAGTTAACATTTGACAGCAAACCACGCAAGAGACCTATCATCGCCACGACTTGCTGGAGATATGACGGTTGTTAAAAACATAGCTGCTGATTTTATTTTAATTTTTTATATAGAAAAACCATGATCAAAAACCCAGGATGTGCACAACCGCACCGTAAGGGAGACGAAACCACGATCCAGAACCCACGATGTGCACAACCGCATCGACAATGAGATCGTGCACTCCTTTGCCGCTTCCCCCCCATTAAATTTACACTTCCGCTGCGGACTTGTCTCCCACAAACAACAGAAATCGCCATTGCGCTCCCACTCACTGTTCCCCATGAAATACCAGGTTGCAGGAGGACGAACTGCTCCAGGCCATGGGATTCACCAAGGAATTCGAGGTACAGGCCCACGGCAACACCAAGTTGCAAGTGATCCACACCAACGAGTTGCACAAGGCGGCCACCATCATCGAGCAATACGAGCGACACCTCGAATTGGAGCGCCACAAGATCGTCGGAGTTGATGTGGATTACACCAACGACGTTGGCCAAGATCAGAAACCAGCCCTCATCCAGCTCTCCGTCAGCATGGATCATCCGATGTTGCTCTTTCAACTGAGCGCCGCCGACAAGAACTGCACTAGGTTCGACAACTTCCTCGCCGACCCCAGGTACACGTTTGTTGGCTTCTCCATCGACGACGACATAGAGATGCTCGGCCGCGTCAGATTGGAGATCGCCACTTCGTCGACATCCAGAAAGAATGGAGGGTGCCTATAGCTACCAAGCCTCTGGACTCCCTTGGGGACGCCTCGGGCATCCTTGTCCACGACGTAGAGCTCACCAACGCAGAGAAGCAGCGCTGGGCGCGCGTGCCCCTGTCCAGGAGGCACATCGGGTACGCGGCAAAGGACACTCACGCTGCGTACGAGATATGGAGCCGCCTCACCATCATCCAGGAAGGGCTTCGTCGGGCAAAACTCGACAAGAAGCAGACCAGGAAGCGCGCTAGGTCCTGTGCGACTACGACTACTGAAGCAGGTGGTCCCGGCCAAAAGAAGTATCTAGAACATTGCTCATGCCATTCTCGATTTCTCATTAGATTTGCTTTCTCTCAAGACTGCCGTTTTCTTGTTACAAATTTAGGTTTGCTTGTGTCATAGTTAACCTTGTACTTTGCTTGCAGTTTACATGTCTTTTGCACAAGTTTATTTCCAGTGTACCACATAGGCACTTATGTGCCTATGTGCCTCTCATACCAAGGAGACCGTGCGTAACTTGGCTTCAAGCAGTTTTACGCAACATTCTAGACGCCAACCAAAAGATTCACCTTCTCTCTAATAAGTTCATTAACGAGGTCTAATGCCTTCGAAAACACATGCAGCTCATAGTCCATGCCCCCCGCAATGAACACGTGTGAATGACAGCTTCTTTAAAGCAGAGGTAGCTTTAAAGCAGAGGCACACTTTCACATCCTTGCATCATGATCCTTTTGCGTCCGTACCTCCGTTAGAATCACGTATGTGCCTCCAGTTCGTTACGTGTGTGCCTCTACATCGAGTAAAACCGTACCCCTGTCCGTGTTCTCAGAAGCACATCTGTGGCTTTTTTGGGCATGTTGTTGAATGCCTCTATAGAACCTAACCACGTTGAAACCATATTCAAATCTAACCACACTGAAATCTCTAGAATAAAATATGTGCCCCAGTTGAGACGTTTATTTTGTACTACTTGAAACTGCAATCTATAATAAAACAATACAGTGTAATAAAACATGCGCCTTCCGACAAAATTATTGTACTGGAAACTCCAATTTGTAATAAAACATACACCTTCCGTCACAAATTAATTGGGTCAACATTGCACTAACCAATACAATGTGAATTGTTCTGCCTGGTACGAAGTTATTGCAAAGTTGACACATTTCTTTTTGGATGGGGCAGTACTACTACTTAAGAACAAAACACGATTGCTTGACATGGAAACGAAACTGTCTCCATTTTGACATCAACGATTGCTTGACATGGAAAGCATAAAAAACCATGGAAAAGCAAACATCTACCAACAAAACTACACTACTCCCCGTCGTCGGAGATGTCCACTATCTCCATTCTAACATCGACGTCGTTGGCCTCCGCCTCCTGCTCCGCATCCAGCTCGTCGAAGAGAGCATCGGTCTTCGCCTGTTCTTCCTGGAGGAAGTGCCGGTTGGACTCCACATACGCCTCATCTTGGATGGACTCCAGGATAGCGGTCTGCTCCGCCATCAAGGCCGACTCACCGAGATAGAACTCCGCCTCGTCTTCCTCGTCTATGCCTTCCTCGTTGTCCTCGTCATCCTCGTCGTCCACGCCTTCCTCGTCGTCCTCCTCATCCTGGTCGTCCATGCCTTCATCGTCGTCCTCCTCATCCTCGTCCACGCCTTCCTCGTCGTCCTCCTCAACCTCGTCACCCACCTCCTCTTCCTCCATCAGATCTCCCCCAACTGGATCGCCCCCCTCCTCTTCCTCCATGACATCTCCCCCCACTGGATCAACTCCCTGCATGAGCTTCGACGCACGCCCCTCCACTTCCCCCACATCGCCAATCTCCTCCGGCCCTGGTGAGTCCGGAGACATGCACGCTGCGACCCGAGCGGCGCGCCTCGAACGGATGTCCTCCTGCAACTGAAAGCGGCGCTCGGGAGTAAGCATTGCGTAAGTAGTTATCTTGTGCCGAACCATGGCGGGGAACGTCACAAACGAAAAGAGGAAGATGGATGATTTCCTAGGATTGCCGACGAAAGAGGGAGAAGTGGGATGATGTCTAGTGGTGGTGGACGCCGCTCGGCTTAAATAACTACTCCTTGACCTCGAGCGAGGAGCCGGAACGCTGACACGCGGCATTCACTTCCCCGACGGATGAGGCGGCCATCGGTCCTTTTGGATTCCGCAACGTCGACACGTGGCGTTCACTCTATTAAATACTACCTCCACCTCCTGTAGAGCGGCGTCACCAGAGGAAACGCCCGTCGGACCCTTGGGTTTCCGGAGCGGCGTCCAGCCGGCGTTCACATGACGCCCGTCGAACGGTGGGGTTTCTGCAATCAACACACGCATGTGACACTGGGTAACGCATCAGCGTGCCTGTCCTAGCTTCATAGTTGTGCCTTTCAGTGCGAACGATTCAACAGAATCATTTGGAACACCAAAACAAACTAACATCACCCTACACAATGCCACGCCGTGCCTTCCTGGGACCCATGACCGTTCGAGGAATATACCACACCAGCGTCTCTCGAATAGGCCATTCCGTGCCTCACAGAGTAAACAGTGGGTGTTCACATCTGAACCAGTTCCGCTGGGACTCCCCAATTAAGGAAAGAACCTGACGGTGCCTTTGTGGGCTGAACGCCCGTGCCTTTCAGTCTGATCGAGTCGACAAAATCATCCGGAACTCAAACACACGGGAATGTGACTCTATATTATATGGCAGCATGCCTTTTAGCGCTTCACGCCCGCGCCTGCGACCCTTAACACTGGCACGAATGTCCACGCCATCGTCAGTGCATAAGTCATCGTCCGTGCCTATATTCACTTCACGCCTGTGCCTTTAATAAAAGAAGTATGACGTAACTCAGTACAGAACCATGGCTTTTGAAAACAAGGAACTTACGCTTTTAAACAACTCGACTCTCGAATCGGCCACTCACAAAGTAAACAACTAGCATTAACATCTAAACCCATCCTGCCTTCATTCCACGATAAACTTACGAATGTGACTACGGGAAAGACGAATCAATGCCCCCATGGGATTCATGTGCGTGCCTATATTTATCAAAGAGTCAATGGAATCATTTCGAACACAAATACACGCGAACGTGACTCCATATAAAACTACACCATGAAACTGCTGGATGCAAGCCCGTGTCTGTGACCCGAAACACTGCCAACACAGAAAAGCCACGAACGTACATGCCTTCATCAGTACGTCATTACAATACTAGGTACACAAACACAGACGAGCGTGACTCTATATAATACCACACCATGCCTATGACTCTCCATCAGATCGAGTCAATGCCTTTATCGAGTACTACACACAACAACAACAAAGAATCGTGACTGTGCTTTTGAAAACAAGGAAAGAAGCTTTCAAAAACAGCTTCAACAGTGAGTGTTCCCATCTGAACCCATTCCGCTGGGTTACCCCAACTAAAGAAACGAACGTGACTCTGGATAATAAGAAGACTTGCCTCCGCAGGATTCACGTCCATTCCTCTCCAACAGAATGAGTGAGTGCGATCATTTCGAAATACCAAAAGACTAGACCGATGGTAATGTGACTCTGACTGTGCGTAATGCAACCATATGCCTCTGTCGGCTGACCGGCCGTTCTTCTCGGTCTGAATGAGTCGACAGAAGCATTCGAAACAGAAACAGGGGCGAGTGTGCCTCTGTATAAAACAGCATGATGCCTTTGTGGGACGCACGCCAGTGCCTGTGACCCGAAATATTGCCAAGAGGCATGAAAGTCCACGTGTTTATGAGTACAAGTCATGACGCCACTTAGTACAGAACCGTGGCTATACGGACTTTAGGCCCGTGTTTTGCTTGAAAAACATGCCTTCTACATCCACGCGTCTGTGCGCCTAACAAGCAAGGAACGAACCCTGACGGTGCCTTTGGGGGCTGAACGTCCGTGCCTCTAATAAAAGAAGTATGACGTAACTCAGTACAGAACCGTGGCTTTTGAAAACAAGGAACTTACGCTTTTAAACAACTCGACTCTCGAATCGGCCACTCACAAAGTAAACAGCTAGCATTAACATCTAAACCCATCCTGCCTTCATTCCACGATAAACGTACGAACGTGACTACGGGAAAGACGAATCCATGCCCCCATGGGATTCACGTGCGTGCCTATATTTATCAAAGAGTCAACAGAATCATTTCGAACACAAATACACGCGAACGTGACTCCATATAAAACTACACCATGAAACTGTTGGATACAAGCCCGTGTATGTGACCCGAAACACTGCCAACACAGAAAAGCCACGAACGTACACGCCTTCATTAGTACGTCATTACAATACTAGGTACGCAAACACAGACGAGCGTGACTCTATATAATACCACACCATGCCTATGACTCTCCATCAGATCGAGTCAATGCCTTTATCGAGTACTACACACAACAACAACAAAGAACCGTGACTGTGCTTTTGAAAACAAGGAAAGAAGCTTTCAAAAACAGCTTCAACAGTGAGTGTTCGCATCTGAACCCATTCCGCTGGGTTACCCCAACTAAAGAAACGAACGTGACTCTGGCTAATAAGAAGACTTGCCTCCACAGGATTCACGTCCATTCCTCTCCAATAGAATGAGTGAGTGCGATCATTTCGAAATACCAAAAGAATACACCGATGGTAATGTGACTCGGACTGTGCGTAATGCAACCATATGCCTCTGTCGGCTGACCGGCCATGCCTCTTGGTCTGAACGAGTCGACAGAAGCATTCCAAACAGAAACAGGGGCGAGTGTGCCTCTGTATAAAACAGCACCATGCCTTTGTGGGACGCACGCCAGTGCTTGTGACCCGAAATATTGCCAAGAGGCACGAAAGTCCATGCGTTTATGAGTACAAGTCATGACGCTACTTAGTACAGAACCGTGGCTATACGGACTTCAGGCCCGTGTTTTGCTTGAAAAACATGGCATCATGATGTGCGTTCTTTCTTGAAAACCATGCCTTCTACATCCACGCGTCTGTGCGCCTAACAAGCAAGGAACAAACCCTGACGGTGCCTTTGTGGGCTGAACACCCGTGCCTCTCCGTCAGACTGAGTCGACGGAATTATTCGGAACACAAACACATGGGAACGTGACTCTATATTATGCGGCAGCATGCCTTTTACCACCGCACATCCGTGCATGTGACCCTTAACACTGCCACGAACATCCACGCCATTGTCAGTGCACAAGTCATGTCGCTGCCTGGTACAGAACCATGGCTGTATTCACTTCCCGCCCGTGCTTCTAATAAAAGAAATGCCACGCAACTCAGCACAAAGCCGTGCCTTTTAAAAACAAGGAGCTTACGCTTTTAAACACCTCGACTGTCGAACCAGCCACTCGCAAAGTAAACTTTAAGCGTTAACATCTAAACTCATTCCGCTTTGTTTCAATATTAAACATACAAAACGTGACGCTCCGATAGACCCAACCATGCCCTCATGGCATTCATGTCCGTGCCTCTCCATTTGATCGAGTCGACGCAATTATTCTGAAACCAAACATAGACGAGCGTGACTCTACATAGTACCACACCATGATTATGCCTCTCCACTCAATGTGCATCACAGAATATACAGAGTCACACTGGCCCGTGTTTCACACCCGTGACTCTACATAATACTACACTTACCGTGACGTGCGTTATTTGCTTCAAAAACGTGACCTCTACATCGATGCGACTACGTGCCTAACGTGACTCAGCCTAACAGGAAAATGTGACTCAATAGACTCGACGCCCATGCGTATCCAAGTGAATGAGTAAGCGGAATCATAGAGTATACAGAGTTACACTCGCCTGTGTTTCTGACGAAACAGTGAACAGTCGGTGTTCACTGTTGAAGCTGAACGGTCGTGCCTCTCCGTCTGAATGAGTCGATAGAAGCATTCGAAACAGAAAGTCGACGAGTTTAACAGTACAAATCATGACCCCACATGGACTTCAGGTCCGTGTTTTTCATATTCGTGTCTCTCGAATCGGCCATGCTTTCACCTTCATGTTTTGGCACCGTGATGTGCGTTATTTGCTTGAAAAACGTGACCTAGCGTGACCCAGCCTAATGCAAAAACGAGACTCAATAGACTCGATGCCTATGCGTATCCAAGTGAATGAGTAAGCGGAATCATTTGAACCAAAACTATGCAAGGTTCGGCAAAACGTGCTCCCCGCGGGAAAACAAGGTGCCTCTGGTGGAAGCACAACCATGCTCCAACTGCTAACATGCGACATCCATGACCTTAGCCTACTCATCTACATGTGCCAACAAACGAAACAACATGAAGATAATGCAACGCATAAATGCCTTACAGATTCATGGCAGTATAAAAGGCCAAATGCCCCAACGCAATGGAAAAACACGCTACAAGATCTCTGCCTACACTCCAGCAACGTTCTTGATCGGCTGCTAGGCGAGCATGTCTTCAATCTCCTTCTTCGTTGCCTCATAACTTTCCTCCACAGCAGCAAAGGAATCCTCCACCAGGCTCTTGTACTTGACGAGGACCCTAGCATTCTCATACATAAGCTGCCCCACTTTGCCCGACAGCTTCTGCACCAACGCATGGCTCTGCTCATACAGATTCTTCAAGCGGGCGGCCTCCCAATCCTTCTGGTTGAACTCGTTTAGAAGCTTCTCATTCTCACACAAAGATCGAACTATGAGACCAGTGGACTTCTCCACAGAGGCATTGCTCTGCTGCAGCAACTTCTCCAAACGAGCGATGAACTGCTGCTGCTTAATTAACTCATCGAGCAAGTCGTCGCTGGCTAAGGAATTCTGTACTGCCATCTTGCCGAGATCGTCTCCATGGCAAATGCGCTTGTGGGAGGAATCGCATCCATGCGAGAGATTGTTCGACACCTGGGCAACGGGGCAGGATATTCCTGCCGCCGCTACGGCGTAGCGGTGGCACCTCTCCCTTCTTTCCGCGGCTTTTGTCCTTGCTGCCTGGTTGCTTGAACAACCAGAAGCCCTCTTACCGGCCATGGCGAAAGCAAGGAGCTACCAGCAAGAAAGAGGTGCATGTCTCTAGAGAATTGTGGACGTGGGGTGTTCGATGAGAAGGTAGCTTTTTATAACATACGCAAACCAGTCAGATGGTCAAACGGAGTAACCAGCGCCTCGAATTCTCCCAATCTATCTTAAATACCTCGAACTCTTCACGGCTGGGAAACACCAGTACTATCATTTCGTCTTCCCGTGCGTTCGTCCACACCACAACCACTCAACTACTTTCCAATGGTCCGTACATACTCAACAGAAAACATCTCAAACACAGTTAACTTACTATGTACGTCTGTCTGCACTCCAGAGAACTTACTGTCGAATTCATACCATTCTCCATTGACATTTTTTGTTTTGAAATGATATTTATATCAAAATCTAACTCCAGGTGACTCGTTCATGTCGCTACTTAGTACAGAGCCGTGGCTATACGGACTTCAGGTCCACGTTTTGCTTGAAAAACGTGGGATCGTGATGTGCGTTCTCTGCTTGAAAAACATGCCTTCTACATCCACGCGTCTGTGCGCCTAACAACCAAGGAACGAACCTTGACGGTGCCTTTGTGGGCTGAACGCTCGTGCCACTCCGCCTGATCGAGTCAACGAAATTATTCGGAACACAAACACACGGGAGTGTGGCTCTATATTATACGGTAGCATGCCTTTTAGCGCTTCACGCACCTGCCTATGACCTTTGACACTGCCACGAACATCTACACCATCGCCACTGTACAAGTCATGTCGCTACCTGGTACAGAACCGTGGCTGTATTCACTTCACGTCCGTGCTTCTAATAAAAGAAGCACCACGCAACTCGGCACGAAGCCGTGGCTTTTTAAAACAAGGAGCTTACGCTTTTAAACACCTCAACTATGCAAAGTAAACTTTTAGCATTAACATCTAAACCCATTCCGCTTTGTTTCCATAATAAACGTATAAAACGTGATGCTCCGACAGACCCAACCATGCCTTCATGGCATTCATGCCCGTGCCTCTTCTTCTCAACGAGTCAACGGAATCATTTTGAACACAAATACAGGATACCATGTCGTGCCTTCCTGGGACCCATGACCGGGCGAAGAATATACAACACCAGCGTCTCTCGAATAGTCCATTCCGTGCCTCACAGAGTAAACAGTGGGTGTTCACCATGACTTCGAACCAAACTATGCCTTTCTGCGATTAACGCCCGTGCTTCTCCATATGATCGAGTCGACGGAATTATTTTGGAACCAAACACAGACGAGTGTGACTCTACATAATACCACACCATGTCTATGCCTCTCCACTCAATGTGCCTCACAGAATATAAAGGTCACATTGGCCCGTGTTTCATGCCCGTGACTCTACATAATACTACACTTACCGTGACGTGCGTTATTTGCTTGAAAAACGTGACTTCTACATCGACGCGACTGCGTGCCTAACGTGACTCAGCCTAATGGGAAAACGTGACTCAATAGACTCGACGCCCGTGCGTATCCAAGTGAACGAGTAAGAGGAATCATTTGAACCAAAACTACGCAAGATTCGGCAAAACATGCTTCCCGCGGGGGAACGAAATGCCTCGGGTGGAAGAACAACCGTGCTCTTACTGCTAACACGCGACATCCATGACCCTAGCCTACATGTACCAACAGAACGTTTTGGTCACGTTCATTCCTCTCCAACAGAACAAGTGAACGGAATCATTTGGAAATACCAAAAGCATACACCCGTGGCAACGAGACCCCGACCAATGCGCTAGCATGCTTCCATTGAGTTCATGTCCATGCCTCTCCAAAACAACCATGAAACGTGACTCTGAGTAATGCCAAACCATGCCCCTGTGCATCACACAACAACACTAAAATCAAAAAATGCTAACATCCCACAGACTAAGACTTAAGAAAGCCAAGCAAAAAACAAGCTCATCGAAGTACACAGAAAGATGCAGCAGTCTTGATGTCCAAACCTACGGTCTAAGATTCAAGACGCTTCCCCTTTTTCCATAGGAGGATGAGCGCTGGTGGCCTCACTTCCATGCGAATCACCATGGAACGTCATAGAAAACATCTGTAACACATGCAGGAACGAACATGACTCTTGGTAACACCAAACCCTGCCACCGTGGATGTCACCACACTAAAATAAAAAACGTTCCGGCAGTTGAGCAAGCAAGGAAAAAAACAAGACCATCAAAGCCCATAGAAAATTACACCAATCTTGATGTCTAGACGGACGGTCGAAGATTCGAGACGGTTCGACCATTTCCCTCTCTCCCTCCACTACTTTCTTGCTTTTGCTTTCGCACCGAAAATCTCGAACACTTCACCAGTTCCCCTCTCTTGAACACCCTCGTCTTTCCTTCTGCCCCCATTATCCAATCCAGCAGACCAACCAAAAATCGAAATCGTGTTCGCCTCACCCACCAGCCGCCATCCACTTCGAGATACAAGAAGTCAGTCGGTGCCCGCGAAAGCATCAAAAACCTCTCCCGGCAGCGGCGGCGACTGACGGTGACGACCCGTGCTCGCGGCGGAGATACCAACAGAGAGCAAGGACAAAAACAAGCCGATGGATGCGACGAATCCCTCACAAGCAATCGAAGGTAAAAAAATATTAGTCCATTACATTCCATTACCACAGGTTGATCAAAGCGATTTTCCCCCTTCTTGACGGACATGAACCCTAATCGCCACACAAAACCGTGTTCCCAAAAAGTCTGTCTAGACTTTTCTAGCAAAATTGAAATAAGGTAGACACGCGTGCAATGGGATGCTACCCTTACCCGTCACAGAAATCTGCTCGCAAGGAATTTGCCTAAAACATATTGTGCATGCCAGAACTATCTAGAACACCGCTCTAGATTCAAACCATGAGAGCATCCTTAAATTCAAAACCAGGTATTTACAGGAGATTCTATATATCTGTTGGTTGCCCCTCTTCCAAATTACGTGCCTCTCTCGTATTAACGTCCATGCACCAATAATAGATATAGCTGTGTGCTTATAGCGTGAAACAACCTATGCCTCTCCGACAATGTCGTTTTTTTGTCCACGAGATGCATCTCCTCTTTTTGCTGTGAAATTCAATTATGGTTCTACTGCTGCTAACGCCTGGGCATTTTTATGCAGCAAGGACTGGTAATAAGGAAAACAGGGTACCTGCGGAACATCCTGCCGTGCAGCAAGGTACTATAAAAGGCTCACACAATCCATATAACAAAAATTATGTAGCAGCAGCATTAAGTTAACCAATTGCGTCCACAAAATCCTGGGAAATTGCACTTCGATGAAATTTTTCGCACACTATGTGTATTATTATTCATCCGAGAACATTTTATCTTACACTCTAAACCATACAGTTATTGCTCAAATTTACAAAATATCATTTGTAGTGTATTTTTTCCTATGAAAAAAGACTTCCCCTCACTGATATGGACCTGACAGCAGACATACTGCTCACACCTGACCCTACTTTCTATCAATGATTGGCGAAACAAAGAGTTAGTGGGAAGACTTGATATAACAAGAAAACAATGGATTGATCGCTTTTCTAGGTCACGAAATGAAAGAAAAGGGCTATCTTATGAATCTATGTAAATTAACCTTTAGAATCTTTTTTGTGCAGCCGTGGAAGACATACTTTTAAAACTATATCCCATTTATTTCGATGTTACTTCGTAATCCTTTTGTTACATAATCATCGTGCAGGTGATGGAGAACTAGATATTGAAATGATTTTGTCTAAACTTAATAGTTCATATCCAGGAAAACCAGACATCTCTCCTCACCCGTCAGAAAAAAGAACGAAGCAGACCATGCACAGCGAAGCACCCAAGAAAGTGCCAGCACTAGCTTCCAGCAGGGAGGGCAACAAAAAGCAAGTGACTAGCAGCAGAAAAGAGGAGCAATCAGAAACCAAGACTATCATTCTTCCTAGAGGAAAAAGACAAAAGATAAAGGACAAAACTCAACTCATCAGCGACGGTGGTAGCTTGAAGCAGCAGCAGCCAACTCCTCTAATGATAATCCCGCCAGCAGTTCCACGCACCAACAATGATGTAAATAAAGCTAAGAAGAAAAACAGAAGACAACGGTTGGAAGAAAACAAGGATGATGCCAGCAAAGAGTCAAAGCGTGATACTCCCGACGACGACGATGGCACAAAATACGATGATGATGTCATTTGTACAGAGGGCGATGGCACCGCAGGGGACAACGGTGGCGCAGCAGAGGACAGCAGCGATGATGTAAAAACCATATTCTCTACAGATTTTTGCTACCGCTTTACACCAAACCATCCTCTATAACAAAACCCTCTCTTTCTCAACAGATAAAAACAAGGCAGAAGCGCACAAAGAGAAGAAAGACAAGTGGAAAAGAATTGGCAGCACCAACGGATGATGAATAGGAGGCAACAACAAATAAGGACAAATGCGAGATCAAGGCAGGAGCAGCATTTGATAATGTCAATAAAGCATGGAAATTACTTGAGGAACGTCACCGGCAAGATGTTAGGGAAGCCGGGTTTGGAAGCATAGAGGGATGCCAAATAAAGCGCTCCATATGCAAACCACTTGCAACACACATCTACGACAAAATGGACATAGAAACCATGAAAATAAAGTTCGGTGAAGCTGATCAGCAGAAAGAAATCACAATAACAAAGGAAGGCATCCACAAGGTGTTTGGGTACCCAAACGGTACGGAAAAGACAGCACCAAGGCCAAAGATTTCCACCGAGACAGTGACCGAACTGGTCACAGAACTTGGCCTCAAGAAAATGGGTTTCGATCACGACGATCTGTTTAAAGACCTAGAAAAATTGGTGAAACAAGATGACAAACAATCAAACAGGAAATCAGTTAAAATATTTTTCCTTATTTTTTTCCACAACATTCTCTATGGAACAACCTCCCCTACCTTCTGCAAACAAGCCATTATGGTCAAGGACTTGGACTATCCAGAAATGGCAAAGATGGATTTCTGCCAGGTAATCGTCGAAAGTATTAGGGAAGGAGCAAAGACATGGAAGAAGCACAGCTTGTTGCCCCAGGAAGAAAAGAACAAAAAGCATCTCAATGGTTTGGCGCAGGGACCAGTAATAATGTACCTCGACTACCTGCTGCTGCTGACCGACACAAAACAAATGCGGAAGATTGCCAAGATAATGGACAAGACATCGTTATCGCGAGCAAACCACCTAAAAGAGAGTGACTTAAGGAAAATAGCTAGGGCAGACATGAAAACTGACGGAAAAGCACGACCAGACGACTATGAATTTGGCAAGATACAGGTATAGCCCTATTGAATATACATGCATTATCCCTTGTAAAAACGGCTTCCAGTCTAACCAATTCCATCATGCCGAAACAATGCAGACATGGAAAGGAACAGCAGAGAGGATCTTCTATGCCAACATAGCAACACCTTCATATTCAACAAAGATGATACCAGCACAACAACAGGAGCACCAGCAAACGACCAAGCTACTACCACCTCCAACCAAGCGACAGGATGAAGCACATGTCAGCACAAGTGGAAGCAAGGAACCAGTCACAGGCACCAACACAGGATCATATGAAATATTCGGAAGGATAGAAGAAATGTTGAAACAAGTACTCGACGAAACAAAATAGATACCCGGATTAACGACCAGGGCTGGACACCAATGCAGCAAACAAGAGAAGGAATTAGATGAAAGCATGAGGAACACAGTGGTGCGACAAACAACGGCCGTGATTGATTCTCTCGAACAACTTAGAGAATTCCAGGACATTGTTCACAGAGTGAGCTTTCAAGAAGAGACGACGCTGAAGCTGCAGGATGGAGCAGACGCAGGAGACATAGTTGCACCTGTACATGGCAACCACACGAAAGAAATCGTAGCCGCACAAGAACCAGGAGGGAGGAGAAAAAGAAAGAAGGAAGAACAGGACCAACAAAACAAACATGAAGGGAAGAAAAGAATAACAAAATCAAGAACACAGAACTCGGGAATTAGCCAGAGGGAGACAGAAGAACATAACAAGGTGCAAAAGGAGCAAAACAAGGAGGACGTATCAACAAACACATCAAGTGCCGAAGGACAGCAATAACAAGGTAGAAAAGTAGCTGCAGAAGCAGAGAATCAAGATGAGAAACGGGTAAATGAAAAAAGTGACTCGAAAGCGATGCTTTCAAACTTGAGCTTACAAAATCTCCCTTCAATTCTGTCAGGGACACGGCAACAGAACGCCACTGAAACATAAAGGCCAACACCACCATGTCATAAAGAACACCGAGCAAGGGGATGGAAGCAATAGAACAAGCAACCCAACAACAGATAATGCTCCCTCAAGAGCGTCAACAGGAGCAGTACAAGAGACAAACAGGATCGGAGGCAGCAAAGACGTGAGTATAAAAAATCAGTCTCTTCTCTCTAAAAAGTATCTTCTCTCTAAACTAAAAACGCTCCTGAGTTAACTGACAAATCTGCAACAAAATATACACTCAGCCGGACAAATATCATATCAACGCTCCCGCAAACGAGCCACGTGCTGATCTAGCATCGACCGTTGACAGCACGGCAAAAAAACAAGAAGAAAACAACAAAGAAGAGGTAAAACTTCCAAACCCACTTTGCCCAAATACCGTCAACTCATATTGTTTCAACTAGCAGGTATTACAAGCACAACAAAGAGAAGAGGATGCCCATGCAAGTCAGAAAGTTCATATAGAAGAGCTTTTCAGCACAAGAGCATCTCAGATGACCTATACAGGGGAGAAAGCCTCAGACACTCCACCTGGTGACACACCCAAGGCTGGCATACAAAGCAAAGAAAAAGTGGATGCACAAACGGATATCCCAACCACCAGCGCAAAGGTAAAATTCAACAAGAACCATTTTTCCAAAATTTATAAGAAATGTACTGCCCAATACAACCTGTCACAGTAATACAAGAATTACAAGCAATGAATGATGCTTTTCCTTTTTCATGAAACGTAGGAAACAAACGATGATGACCATGCCAAAGAACAGAAAGGAGTACAGACAGAACAAACCAAAAAACAAGGGCAAATGCTGACTAAAATGATACCCAGTACACCATCATCAAAGACCAACGAGGTAAAGCCACACGCACCTGCTCCTACAATGTTACAACAAAAAAGTTATGCATGCACAGATGAAATCCAAACTTTATTTAAATTTTTTGATTGAACAGAAAAAAAGAAACAAATGAAGCAGGCGATGTGCCTCAAGAAGCGATAGAAAGTGTTGCTACCGCTCGACAATGTACAAAAACTACAAAAGACAGAGAAGAAGTGACAGGCACGGCACGGGAGAGATTGAACGTATAGGTCAAGCTACAAAACCCCTTTCTATAGCATATAAAAAAATGGATCCACCAGAAACAAACACAGACACATTGTAATTACTTTTTGCGTTCCGACAGATGCAAGAAACAGGGGAGAGCACCAACTTTCAAGGCAAACAAACACAACAACACAGGGGAATGGAACAAGCAGAAGAAGTTCTTCCAACAACAGACAACCTAACCGTTGTAGACCAAGCCGAAAAACCTTCGCTGTCCGGGCAAGAAATAACAAAGATGGCAACATCGACACAAAACATCGAAAAGGTGAAGTGAGATAACCTGCTTTTAAGGAAATTAGAAATTTGAGTGAACAAAGACACAAATGCAATCTCATTTACCTACCTCTATGTCTCAACAGCCACAAGACAAAAACGACGACACCATGGAGGTCCAAAAAGCTCAACTCACCAAAGAAAAGGTCGAAAAGGCAGCACCGGCGAAAACGACTAAAAAGGTGAAGGTACAATAAAAAAAGTTCAAAAGACACACTAAACATTTGAGTATTTTTCTTAGGGAACGGACAATAAACTACAGTGAAAATAACGACCGTATTTATTTATTTTTTAACGACGCTTTTGCACGATAACGCAGAAACCTCAATAGGACACGCACGTAGACACAAGTAAAGAAGCAAAGGGCCACAGTGCATTGGAAAACCATGTGTCAAACATTCCAGTGAAAGAGTCAGACAGCAACGAGAAAAAGGCCACACCAACGGACAAGAAACATTGTGTTGTAAAAGATGTTGTCGCCACAAACACGGCGGTAACCCAGGGCAGCACTCAAACAAAACGTGAACCGTTGATCATACAAAACATGGCCATTGAAGAAGGGACAGAAGATAAAGGGATAGAACACCTGTACAACAACGTCATGATAGCAAATAAGGACAAAGGGTAAGTTCATGTCAACACCAAAGAATTATTTTCTTCCAATGATTTCCTACCTTAAACATTTTATATGTATACCTGTAAATATATATGTTGCAGGCACGAGATTTTAATAAATACAAAGACAACAACAGTAACAGCAGCCACATGGCACAAAGCTTCAACATTGGAAATCCAGTGCGTAGCGAAACCATGGCAGTCATGCTACAGATGTTGAAAAAGCAACTCAAGGGCACAAAAAGAAAGATTCTACCAACATACAACAACGTAAGTAGAGATAAAGTTTCAACATTAAATACCACTCTATCGATCAATCAACCTCTCTGTACAATTGAATTTACAAATTTCTTCTACGCACATGTGACAAAACAAGCAGGGATCAATACGCATGGCCAACCATGAAGATCCATTGGAGTTGAAAAATAAAAACGAAGCACACATCAAAGACAAGACAATTCCTAAAAGGCTTAAAAGATTCCTTGATTTGGAAGAAGGAGAGAAACTACAAGATTTCGACATGGTAAGCACATCTCATGTTACAGATAAGAGATACAATCTCGGCACTACAATTACGTCTAACCATCAACAAATCATGACTAAACCAAAAAGGACCCCTTATTTATTTATTTTGCATTTTTGCAGTTCTTTCTACCAGTTTGCACAGGCGGGCAAGTTCAACAAAAACAAGGAACTGTGGGCCACTACTTTGTTATTACAATTAACATCAAAAAAGAGCGCTTTGAACTCCTTGACTCTTTACCAATTGAATACACAGGCACAACGAACTACTTCAACATAGTAACAAGCAGAGTAAAGAGGATATGGAAGCAAATAAGCCCATTGCTCCAACTGTCTCCAAGTAATATTGACCACTTCAAAAAGGTCAAAATGCAGATGCCACTTCAGGGAAAAACGTAAGCACTACAAACCTTTCTCCTTTTCCTTACTCATTGTAACAATTATTAATGCAATCCATAAAAAACATAGGACATTAGGAAAACTTCACCTAAACTGCCCTACCATCTCTGGACAGCGACAATAATCAATCATCCTTCTACCTGCAAACTCGACTGTGCGTTCTATATGTTCCTGAATGCAAAGCACTACACCGACGATGGGGAAACAGTGTTACTAACAGAGGAACAAGTCCCAGAGTTGAGAAAGAAAATTCTCTATCAAATATTCTGCCAATACAGAGATACGGCCGCACCGTCATTAATCAACTACACCGCAGGTTTGTCTTACTGAAGACAACAAAGTAAAATTCTACTTATCTAATTTTCAGAGACAAACCAATAAGTTTTTTTATTTTATTTTAACAGATATGCTGAAACCTGAGGTCGATATGGAAGACAGTGAAATGGAACGAATACATTGTGACATAATTCAACAAGAGATTCCTCCAACTCCCGAGCAAATTGGGACAAGCACTCAAGAGATAAAAGTTATTAACATTAATGACACAAGCAGCGATGAGGAGAAAGAAGATTATCATTTGAGCGACAAGGATACCACCAAGGTGTCTGAAGAAGCACTCACGGAAGAACAAGCCCAGAAAGATCCTGGTTTACATAGGGAACAACACGCGCAGACAGACACTAATTTACAAAAGGAAGACGAACGGAAAGATCCGCTGATAGAACCAGACAGACCACCCCCAGATAAAAACAACGAAGGCATAACACGCTCTCCTT
This sequence comes from Triticum aestivum, assembly GCF_018294505.1. Lineage (NCBI taxonomy): Eukaryota > Viridiplantae > Streptophyta > Magnoliopsida > Poales > Poaceae > Triticum > Triticum aestivum. The sequence continues at coordinate 104,954,739 of NC_057795.1, forward strand.
TAGAAGTGGATAACAGGACAAAGACTGTACCAACTCGCCAACAACAGCTTTCCAAACAGGACATTAACCCTGTTGGCGAAGATCGCATACCAAGAACATCACCAGAGACAGAACATGCACAAGAAGAAAAGAAGGAGAAAGGAAAGATTTTATCAGAAAAAATACTTCAAAAGAGGAAATACGATGCTGCAGTCTCAATAGGACCGAGCACCAAAAACAACAACACACAAAAGGACACACCAACAACTGGGCAGCTTAACGAGCAGGCACAGTTCGGTCACGACAAGAAAAGGAGAAGGCATCTTGCAAGAGTGCAGACAAGTTCCCCAAAACCCTCGACCATTCAATCACACAAGATCAGCTCAGCAAACATAATCTCAACTAAGAGGCCATTCAAGCAAGCAAGCAAGGAAATTGAGAAAGTCAACGCTCCAGCACTTGTTCCAGGAGATTTCATTTACAAAGAAAAGGCCATGCAACTCTATAGATATCTGATGAGCCGACAAGGACAAAAACAATGCGGACAGTAAGTACATTCTCCTTGTTCCATGGAAACGATTACACAGAGCTGCACATTCTCTAACATCCAACTAACCATTCACTCACCTAATTCTAAACCCTCTTTGCTTGCAGAGAACAGCTATATAAAACCTCAAAGAGCGAAGGCTATATTTCAGGAAAATCCTTCATGGAACAAGCAGGGAAAGAAAACGCACAAATGGAGGGCTCCATGCTAAACGCGTTACTGGACAAATGGACAGAACAGAAACAGTTCAACCCAGACGTCACAACTGTACTCCCTGCAGAATTCGCAAATGTATGCATTCCTCACCCACAAAAACACCTTCGTCATTACTATAGTACAATATTTAACTAATACCACACACTCTCTTTCTTGAAGATGGTGCTAGGTCTCAATTATAAAAGAGGGGAGCTATCAGAATTCAATGAAGACGATGCACTACAAGCATTTGAACAACTTGTGCGAGGTAAAAACATCCTGCACTCGAAGATGGTAAGTTCGGAACTATTACTGAACACACGACTTATTCTCCATGGGCTTCAACAATTAAATGAAATTCAATTTTTACATCAACAACGATCTCCTCTCTCAACGTAGATCATGATACCTCATCACACGGACAAGCACTACACGCTATATGTAATGAACAAGTACAGAGATAGCATCGACATCCTTGACTCACTGAACTATGTAAACTACGCCGATTTGTCTTGGAGTAAACACCATGTGCATCGAGCAGAACTGGTATGTACTTTTTGTACATTGATTTATTCTTTTCCTCGCGATAGTATGATACTCTTACTTTTATCAATGTCGCACCCAAACAACAAAACATAAATGCAATCACAGATGAGAAGGATGTCGGTGTTGATGAACAAGTACCACCAACTAAAAGACAAGAACGAACCAGACTAGGCAAGGATAGCAGAAAGGCCTCACAGGATCTGCACACCAAAGCAAAAAGGAACACAATGCGGACACTTCACGGCCCAATTTGCAAAACACTGGAATGGGAAAGAACTGGTCAAGGACAGAGAGGATTTTCATGTAAGTTACCAGTACATATACGTCAAATTACTTGATTTCTTTATTACCGCAATTAGTTTATTCACAATGGTGGACAACATGTAACTATAAACCATGCATTTTGACATGCCTGCAGCACAGCAAGGTGGATGCAGAATGGAAACCAGAGTACGTATACACACTCATATTCGGTAAAACCAACCAAATAAAGCACCATCAACTTCATGAAAAAATCAAAGTTTTCAAACCAGAGACTACAAACCTTTTTTCCCCCATGAAAGGTAATATAACTATTTTCATTTTTACCACCACTCAACATGACAGGAGCTTCAAATATATCTTTTAGAAGCAACAGCCATAACTTTTTATCAATTAATGAGCACCAACAAATACCCGTAACACCGGCATTCGTTCATACACGTGCGTAAGGCAAACGAGCTCTACGACATAGTCATGAGTGACACATGGCAGGACAAATTCAAAAGGTGAGTTGGTTCCCTTTCAGACTGAAATTAGTTAAAGTTACGCGGCAATCACAGAAATAAGACAGAAACTAGAAAGAACAATGAATTCCTGCTTATCAGCTTGCTTGTAAGTGATATTCTAAACAGAATTTTCTTCTACTGTTTTTCCTATAAGCAGAGAAGTAGTATTCTCGGGAGAACAACCACAGGGGAACAGCGCAACTCTCACTGGATCAAACCTAAAGGAAATTTTTGGGCCTGCGAACAAGAAAAAACGTAAAGGAATGGAAAAGAAGGTGCTCGATGAGTTAGCAGAAGCATGGGAGGGAAGCAAGCAAACTAAATACAAAAGACATAGACTATTATTAGGCCCAAGCTTTCCAGAGGTAAATTTCAAAAAAAAACCACAAGGATCATACAAACTCGTCTTTTTGCAACGATTGTTTAATCTCCTGGTACCGATCTGTTCTTTCTAACTCGTTTTAATGGTTTTTTATTTGTTGCCTGCAGAATATTCTGGGTTTAAAGGATAAAAGAAAATCTATTACACAATTCACAGATGATTTCAAATGAGAGAAGGATGCCTTGGTTCCTTTGTTCCTTAAGAAATGTCAATTAGACAAGCTCAAAACAGCAAAAATGGTAATAGCGTTAAAACTATATTCTAAACTCTCCTATAGCAATAAAACTCTCCTCTAACAAAATAAAAATAAGCATTTCAAATGAAATACTATATTCTAAACTCTCCTCTAACAATAAAACTTTTGTACCGCAGGTATTCATGCCATTTGAAAAGGAAGACAGGTACACACTATTAGTGCTCGACAGATATAGAAGGAAGCTTCAAATCATTGAGCCTGAAGAAACCTCTCTCGAAGAATTGAAGAGGAAAGAATGCCTGAAAAATCAACGTGATATCCACGTGCATGATGGCAAATTAAGTAAGCAAATTGCTCAAATGGAAATCAACGAAGCCAGCAAAGAAAAGGAGCATAACAAATACCACAACCATAAAGACAGACTGGTAAGAATTGTAAATAATAGCGTCTTTCAGTTTTACAAATTACAGAACATGTCTCCCTAAAACAAAAACAAAATGCAATTCCAAGGTGTCGAGGTTCAAGGCAGTATACGAAATATTACTCGGTGAAAAATTCGAAAAGGAAAAGACTAAATGGGAAGTTCAATTTTTAAAGGACGTTCCAAAGGTGAACAAAGGTGAAACCCCATTTGCTGTTCTGAGATTCACGCATCTCTTTGATGGCAACCACTTCGTCGAAGAGATAGACAATTTCGATGTAAGTTTTCGCTTAAAACTCGCTATAAATCTGCAAGATATCATACAACTGCATGACATAATACTGATGTGTTTTTTCTCCTTATTTTTCACTGAATTTTTTATAGGATGGCACGGAACAATGGAAAGCACAACAACTGTTCAGGCTACTATTTAGCGATCAGAATACAATCGAACCCAGCAAAATGGGCGATGAGATAACAAAGATCTACGACGACATCAAGGAAAAGGAATAAAAAGTTGTTGATAAGCGAACAAGCCTAGCTAGGTTTAGAAGACTAATCAGAGGAAATGTAATGCAACCAGGCTGAACTCACTGCAACAAGGATGCAAATTTTTATGTTTCCAATTTAAATGCATTGTGTAGAATAAAGGTTGTGAAATATATTAGTATTAGTACACTACCTCTTTTTCACATCCGTCAAAACATCAGAAAACTGTTTAACCGCACATCGTAGTGTGATAATGAAGCAGCGGACTCTTTTTATTGATGTAGTTCCTTGATTCTTCATTAACCAAGCATCCGAACCCAAGTTAGTGCCCCAAGTCCATCACTAGACATACATGCGTCACGTCGACACGCAGATACTCTACATACTCCTCACACGTGGCCACCAAGTGACTTTGATGTTTCGCAAACATTCCTCCTCTCTACAACCGCGTGCTGCCAAATGCCACCAACCTACGACATGCATCTGGCTTGAGTACAGACGTAACTCTCTAAATAAGTATTCAAACAATTGCACGTGGTGCCACCCACTCACGCGACTCCAAAAGCAGCATATCCGTGCCTGTATTTCCTTCATTTCAGTGCCTCCTATGCTTACATCCATGTGCCTCACGCGACTCTTGCCTGTCCCGTGGTCCTCTAACTGCCTATAGAACACACACTTCCGTGCCACCTATGCATGAATGTACGTGCCTGTAGAACCTGCACTTCTGTGCGTCGTGTGCCTGCATCCACATGCCTCTAGAGAGGCTCCACTTCATCACTACCACGTGACTTCACAACCGTGGTGCCTTGATTTCTATGCCTTACGTCCTTGCACCCATGTCACCTCACGTGACACTTGCTGAGACTCTTATGTGCCAAGTAGTGCGACACCCACGTCACTTCACAACCGTGGTTATCATTTCCAACTCTCCCACCTCCACTACTCTCTTGCTTCCTCTCTTCCACACTAAATCTCGAAACATTCCGCACTCACAAAAGGTCTGCTCTTAGGTTCAGTACTTCAGTGCCTCCTGTACCTACATCCGCGCCTCATGTGCCTTCAATGTCGTGCCTTAAGTGCCTACATCCACGTGCCTCACGTGACACTTGCAGTGACTCCTACGGGGCCCGTCGTGCCACACCCACGTCACTCCACAAACATGGTTCTCTAACTGGGTAGTCGGACCAATGCCTCTGCCGGCACACTTATGTGCATCCAGAGGGTGCAAAACCATGACTGCACAAAATACATGTACGTGTCTGTTGTGGATTCACCAATTCTGCCTTCCGTAACTGCACCCGCGTGCCTCAAGTGCCTAACGTAATAACATGCACAGTGACTCTTACATGGCCCCACTGCCACACCCACGTAGCTCCAGAGACTTCGCAACCGTGCCTATTTAACCGAGCATTCTAACACATTCCTCTGCCACCACACTCTCATACATCCTCAGCATTGATACCCATGCCTCCAAAAGCAGCATATCCGTGCATGTATTTCCTTCATTTCAGTGCCTCCTATGCTTACATCCACGTGCCTCACACGACTCTTGCCTGTCCCGTGGTCCTCTAACTGCCTATAGAACACACACTTCCGTGCCACCTGTTCCTGAATGTACGTGCCTGTAGAACCTGCACTTCCGTGCGTCATGTGCCTGCATCCACATGCCTCTAGAGAGGCTCCACTTCATCACTACCACGTGACTTCACAATCGTGATGCCTTGATTTCTGTGCCTTATGTCCTTGCACCCACGTCGCCTCACGTGACACTTGCTGAGACTCTTATGTGCCAAGTAGTGCGACACCCACGTCACTTCACAACCCTGGTTATCTAACCGAGTACTCGGACCCATGCCTCTCCCACCACACTTTTTGTGCATCCAGAGAATGCACGTCCGTGGCTGTGGTGCATTCATTTTCTGTGCCTTGCGTACCTGAAACCACGTGCACAACATGACACTTGCCGAGACTCTTACGTCCCCCGTAGTGCCACACCCACGTGAGTTCACAAATATGGTTCTATAACCGAGTACTCGGACCCATGCCTCTGCCGCCACACTTTTGTGCATCCAGAGGTTGCACGTACGTGCCTATGGTTCCTTCATTTCTGTGCCTGCACGTACCTACACCCACGTGCGCAACTTGACATGTGTGGCTCCTGATACTTCACAACCGTGCCTCTGTAACCAAGCGTCCTGACACGTGCGTCTGCCACTACATTATTTTGCATACGCAGGGTTGATACCCCGTGCCTCGACAAGCCGCAAGTCCGTGCCTCCGCTGCCTTGAATGTTGTGCCTCCTTATGTACCTGCACCCACGTACGCAACGTGACACTTACGTGTCCCGTAGTGCCACACCCACGTGACTTCACGACTGTGGTTCTGTAACCGAGTAGTCAGACCCATGCCTCTGCTGCCACACTTTTCTGCATCTACAGACTGCACACCCGTGACTTGAGAAAACACACGTACGTGCCTGTTGTGGATTCACCTTTTCTCACTTCCGTGCCTGAACCCACGTGCCTCACGTGCCTAACACAACATACGCCGTGACTCTTAAATGGCCCCACTGCAACGCCCGAGTCGCTCCTGAGACTTCACAACCATGCCTCTTTAACGATGCTTCTAACGCATGCCTCTGCCACAGCACTATTGTACATCCTCAGCATTGATACCCGTGCCTCCAAAAGCAGCATGTCCGTGCCTGTATTGCCTTCATTTCCGTGCCTCCTCTGCTTACATCCATGTGCCTCATGCGACTATTGCCTGTCCCGTGGTTCTCTACCTGCTTGTAGAACCTACACTGTCGTGCCTCTTGTGCCTGCATCTACGTGCCTGTAGAACCTACACTCCCAAGCCTAACATCAGAAAAAACGGATCTTGATGCTCAAACGGACGGTTGAAGATTAGAGACGGTTCGATGGTTTCCATCTCTCCCTCCCTCTTCTACTACTTTGCTTACCCTTCCGAAAAGTAAATCTCAAAATCTTCATCACTCCCGCACGCTCTTCTCCTTCCTTCTGCACACAAACACAAATTCGAAATTGAATTCGCGTCACCGAACAAACCGCCACCGCATTCCCCAACCACCCTCTAATCCGACATACACACAGCCACACACTGCCTGCGAGAACACCAATAACCCCGCCGGCTGCGGCGACCGACGGTGACAACTTCGACAGCGGCGGCGGAAATCGCAACGAAAAAAGAGCAGCGACACAATAAGCGGATGGAACCGAAGAACACCGCACAACTAATTGAAGGTAATTATCATTCTATCCCACTCCATTCCACTGGGTAGATCGTAGTGATTTTTCAACTTCAAGGAGCAGCAACCCTAGCCACCGCTACCAAGGAGTTTTCGAATAACCTAAAATCAATTTGTCTAACAAATTGAACTGCCAGAGGGATGAGATTTAATAGAAATGCTACAGCTCTCCGCCCTGGAATTTTCGCCATACGATAAGTGCTCAAAGCTACTAAACCTGAAACGTCACTAACTAGAATACGTCGGTAGATCCAAACACTGCAAGCATCCTGAGAGGCCAAAACCTGAAAACCGTACGACATTTTCTACATGTTTGTCCCTTCAATGTAACTGTTTTTCAAATTAAGTGCCTCTGGTCTGAAAAATCGTGAACACAGAATACCTGTACCATGTGCTTCTAGTGTAAAACAACCCGTGCCTCTCTATACATACAAGTTTGTTTTCACACCACGCAGCTTTTTTTTCTGCGACACTCAACTCTGCTTCTAACACCTGCCCATTTTTTTATGCAGCAATGAGAAATCCTCGCGAAGAAGCTAAAACCCAGCAAAATAGTGACGAAGACCCTACTGAAGAACATGCAATCCAGCAAGCTCTTGTCAAAGGTTTGACCAAAAGAGTCCACTGCCTATCTGCAAAAACCTGTATTGAGACATTAATAACTTAACTGCTATCCTTGACAACAATAACTTAACTATGTCTACAAATAAAACTACCTGCCACTTTGGACAAACATGTAGAAATATCATCTGCAGAGTGCATTTTTGTCTCAGAAAATGCTTCACCCTAACTTCATTTACCCAACTCCACTCATAACCATAATTAATATATTTTTTCAATCCCCTTATTAGCTCAATCGGCAATAGTAGAAATAACCTTTCTTAACCCAAAAAAGAAAACTAAAATTCCTCTTTTGGGAATTTCACATTCCTTATGCATAATCGTCAAAGATATATATTTTAAATGTATATAAATTATTTTCGGACACAAGAATATCGTTTTTCGTTACCTGGTCATTATGCAGGACACAAAGACGGTGATATTGACAGCACACAAACACAAAGCATGTCTCCTCATTCATCAGAAAAGGACACAGAACAGACCATGAGGAACAAACCACCTGCGGCAGAAATGGTAACTTACACCAGGCTCAACAGGAGTAAACACCTAGCAACAAGCAAAAAAAGAGAAAAACAGATACCAGCACTGTTTTTACTCCTGGAGCAAAAAGGCAAAAGAAAAAGGAAAATGCTGAAAACATCGTCGACACTGGTACCAGCAGCATCAACCATTACCTCTAATGGTACTCCCGCCAATAGAACCAACCGGCACGAAGAAACAAGCTGAACGCAAGAAGAAAAACAAACGGCAAAGGGTAGAAAAAAACAAGACGATACCAGCAGCAAAGGTTCAGATACCAATGACGACGACGATGACAGACAGCATGATGCAAATTTCATTCCTACAGACGGCGATGATGCCGAAGAGCACGACAGCGACACAGAACATGACGACGATGTAAAAACACACTTATGCACTAATTTTGAATACCACTAGGGATCTAACATTCCTTTCAAACAAAACCCTTTCTTTTTTTTCTTCTGAAATAGCCCAAATCAGGCAAGAAGGACAGAAAGAGAAGAAAGACAAGCGGGAAAGAACTGGTAGTACCATCAGTTGACGAAGAACAGCAAGAAACAGACGAAGAGAAATGCCAAATCAAGGTAGGGGCAGCATTCGCCCATGTCAAGAAAGCATGGAATTTACTTAAAGACCGTCACAAGAAAGATATTAGGACGGTAGGATTTGACAGCATAGAGAACTGCAAAATAACGGGCTCCATCTGCAGACCGCTTGCAGCACACATCTACGACAACCTCAACACAGAAACCATGACAATAACCTTCGGTGATGCTACTGAAGACAAAAAAATCAAGATTACCAAGGAAGCTACCCACAAGGTGTTTGGATACCCAAACGGCACGCAAAGGTCAGCACCAAGGCCAGAGACTAGCCCAGCTTCAATGAAAGAACTGATGTCAGAGCTTGGCTTCAAAGATACAAAATTCGCGCCAAAACAATTGTTCGAGAAGCTACAAATATTGGTGGAAATAGATGCTAAAGAATCAAATAGGAAATCAGTTAAAATATTTTTCCTTATTTTTTTCCACAATGTTGTCTGCGGGTCAAGCGCCGCTATCTTCGCCCGGACAGCTATAATGGTCAAGGACATGGACTATCCAGAAATGGCAAAGATGGATTTCTGCGAGGTAATCGTTGAATGTATTAGGGAAGGAGCCAAGACATGGCAGAAGCACAGGATGTTGCCTCAGGAGTAAAAGAACAAAAAGCACATCAATGGTTTGGCACAGGAAACAGTAATCATGTACCTTGACTCCCTGCTGCTGCCAACCGACACAAAAGAAATGCGGAAGATTGCAAAGACAATGGACAAAATCTCATTACCATGAGCAAACCATCTCAAAGAGAGTGACCTAGCAAAATAGCTAGAGCAGACATGAAAACGGACGGAAAAGCACGACCAGATGACTATGAATTTGGCAAGATACGGGTATAGCTCTGTTGTACATAAATCAGTACTTCCCTTTTTGAAAACAGTTTCCATTCTAATCAACTCCATTCCACCGAAACGATGCAGACATGGAAAGGAACAGCAGAGAGGATCTTCTATACCATCACAGCATCAACTTCGTCTTCAATTCACCAGATAGCAGGAGAACATCGTAAAGAACAGCAACACCAGCACACAACCAAGCTGCTACCACCTCCACCCAAGCGCCAGCGTGAACCACGTATCGGCACCAGTGGAAGCACGGAACCAAACAAAAACATCAGCACAGGACCAGAAGAAAGATTCCAAAGGATAAACAAATTGTTGGAAAAAGTGCTCCATGAAGCAGAACAGTTACCCGCAGTAACCACCAGGGCTAAACACCAATGCAATGAAAAAGAAGAGATATTGGATGAAAAAAACAAGGACAAAGTCGTGCAACAAACAATTGCCCTGATGGATTCTCTAGAACAACTCAGACAATTTTAGGACATAGTTTGCACAAGGTACCTCACAGACAACGCGACCCTGCAGACACTAGAGCAAGCAGTTCCAGCAGCATCAAGTAGACAAGTCGATGCCAGCCGCACGAATGAAATACTGGCCACAACAGAACAAAGAGAAAGGATAAAAGGTAAGAAAGAAGAAGAGGACGAAGAGAGGAAGAGAAGAACAAAATCAAGGAACGTGGGCATTGACAAGAAGAAGATAAAGCGGCAAAAACAGGTAAATAAATAGTAATGCATGGTGCCATCCGCAAGCAAAACCCTGTTTTCATACCTCAACTGAAAAGAGTTGTGTCAATACTTTCAGGAACGTACCGATAGCACACCAGGCCAAGATGAACTCCAATAGCAGGATGGCGTCAACAACCCCAAAAACAAGAATGAACGCAACAAACAAAGCAACCTCACAACAGACAGTGCTACAACAACAACTACTCCAACACAAGCACAAGATACAATCGACGTCAGAACCAGTGAAGAGGTTAGTATGAACATCCATTTTTCCTTTCAAAACTGGATAGATTTATAAGTTAACTGACAAACCTTCAACAAAATATAGGCTCAGCTGGAGAACAATCAAGTCAGCAGTCCCGTCAACCAAATGCAGGAGGCTCACCCACAATCAACTGTTAGCATAACAAATGACAAAGAAGAAGAAAACAATGAAGAGGAGGTAAAATTCCACAACCCACTACACCCCACATCGGAAACTCATAATGGCAAGAAAGAAAGTGAACCACAAACTCATATTGTTTGAACTCCAGGTGTCAGGACCCCGACTCGATGTCACATCGATCTAGCCTGTAACACCTCATATCACTTTGCGGCCTCACGCACAGTATCCCACGGGTGTCGCCTTACCTTTGCCCGGGACCGTTTGCGCCTTTTGGCTCACGTATATGATAGTGTCGCTAGCATCCATATGATAAGGAGCCCGGGCTGACATGACTAGTCGTAAACCCAAAGTGGCACAGACTTACAGGGACAGGCATCCATGACCCAGCTTCGAACGTGTCGGTCATCAGCAAGTGGGTCCGGGCTGTAGCACTGGGCTAGCAGGACTCCGGTAAACCGGGCTGTAGCGGGCTAACAGGACTCCGGTACTCAATGCGTGACATTTCCCCGAAGGGACAGACACCGGAACGAAGAAGGACACATGCCGGCCAGCCTAAGTGTTCCAGAGCAGTAGCAAGCTACCATGGCTCAGTGGTAACACTAGGAGACATTTCCCTGTAAGAGAGGCTACTAAAGATAAACAACTAGATAGTCAGATCCCACACATACCAAGCATTTCAATAACATACACACAGTATGCTCGATATGTGCAAATACAACATGGCATCACAACATGACTCTACGACACAAGTACTTTATTTAAGGCTCAGAGAGCCATACATAACATATACATAGGTACGGGTCACACGACCCAGCATTCAAGTCATACAGTCATACAAACCAGCAGCGGAGGTAGCTTGTCTGAGTACAGACAACTAGTAAAATAAAAGAGGCTTGGAAAGCCTAGATATACTACGTGGTCCTTCACAAGCTCAGGATCACCACCTGGGCCTTAGCCTACTCATTGATGTCAACGTCTACGAAGAACCCATCAGAAGGGGTTGCAGTGTCTTCTGTAAAAATGTAAATTATAGCAACATGAGTACAAAGGTACTCAGCAAGACTTACATCAGATCCTACATACATGCACATTATCAAGAAGGGTTGGTGGAGTTATTGTAGCAAGCCAGCTTCGTCTCTTGGCTAGACTATTCTACGAGACTCCAACTTGAAATGGTTTTGCGTACACGAGTCCACTACTCACCACTTCAATACACTACCGAGGATCCACCTCCGTCTTCCTACGGAAGAGCCATCCTCGGCACTCACACTTATCTTGAGGCTTTTAGTAGTTTCCATTTACTTGTCTATGAACTGTATAGGCAACCAAGCAGTCCTTTACCGCGGACGCGGCTATTCGAATAGATCATGATAACCCTGCAGGGGTGTACTTCCTCATACATGTTTCCACCACTTAGTGTCTGCACATGATATGTGCTCGGCAGACTTCAAGCGAAAGCCGACGTGGGTGTAGACCACGACCTACCTAAACACCTAAGTCTCCAATCCAGGTTTATCGCCTATCCAGGTTCCATCCGCAGGGAGTCCGGCCGAGGTTTCCCATACGGCCCCGAACGATGTGAACAGGGTTCCCGAGATACCTAACGGGTATTCGGTACACCGTGCCACGTACCTACCGCATCACAGCCCACCCCTACGGTCAGCGCTGTCCACGGCCTCCAGTAGGCTACAAACACCAGAAACTACTTGCAACTCCTGGACAGAGAACTAGGGTGAATAAGAAGTCGAGCGGGGTCATATTTCAGGGCCCAATGCATGGTAGTAGCTGTATCTTAAATCACATATACAGATCTCAGTGCTTAAGGTCGGCTTCAATGAAACAACCCACCATGTACTCCTACATGGCCTCTCATCGATACCTTTACCAAATCGTGTTCACCACACCACTCTCATTACCGACATAATCATTTCACTCTAGCCCATCACCCAGATGAACCAGACCTGACACGACTCTAAGCATAGCAGGCATAGCAAGGTAGGAACAACACATACATATGGCTCAATCAACTCCTAAACATGCTAGTGGGTTTCATCTAGTTACTGTGGCAATGACAGGTCATGCAGAGGAAGTGGGTTCAACTACAGTAGCACACAGCAGTTTGAAACGCGTTGTCTTAATGCAGCAAAAGAGAGCAGGAGCGAGAACATGGGATTGTATCGATATGATCAAATAGTTGGTTGCTTGCCTGATGGTTCGATGCACTGATACAGTTCTTCGTTAGGGTAATCACGGTACTCCTCGGAGGCAGAACCTGCCGCAAGAACACCGATACACAACCATCACCAAACAATGTGCAACAATATGATGCATGCATGAAACATGGCAATATGAGTGTGTTGGGCTAATGCAACTAAGACCAGAAGGGTTTGAACCAATTTGAACCAAAGATTCAAATTTCAAACTCATACATGGCCCTTTAAAGTGTTTTACCTTGTTCTGCATTAAACATCAAGTTAACTTGTTTCATCATGCATGAAAATAGTACAGATGGATAGGTTGGATTTTTTCTGATCATTTTTCATATATAACTTGTCTGATTTGGAATTACAGATTAAAAGTTATGAATTTTTGAAGTTTAAATTATATTCTGGAATTTCCTATATTAGATTAAATCCAGAAAATCAATTACTGCATCAGCCTGACGTCAGTGTGACATCAGCAAGTCAACGGGACATGGTCTGGGTCAAACCTGACAGTGGGTCCCGCGTGTCAGTGTGATTAATTAAACTAAATTAATTTAAACTAATCCTAATTAGTTAACAGGGTTGGGCCCCACCTGTCATTGACTCAGGAGAGTCAACCAGGGCCCACCCGTGGTCAAACCCGGGTCGGCTGCACCGGCGTTTAGCCGCCGGCGAGCCCAACGCGGCGGCGGAAGTGTTTTTTGCTGTTCCGGCAACCAAACGAGCCGCGGAGGCCACCGGAGAGGAGCTGAGGACGAACCGCAGCTCTTGGTGGAGTCCGTTGGGGTCGGGGTGGCCGGAGTTGGCGCCGGCGATGACTTTGGCGGCCACCGGAGTTCGGCCAAAGTCGAACTTGACGCAAGAGGGGTCGGTGAGGTGCGGGGAGTAGCTAGTTAGGTGCTACGTGACGCGGTGAGCATGATGGACACCGTGGAGTGGCCGGAGGGTGACCGGGAGCACGTCGGCGACGAGCTCCGCGGCGGTGGGTGCGGTTGAGCTCCGGGAGGTCGCTACACGGCTCAGGAGCAAGAGAGGAAGGGAGGGGAAGATGGCTAAGCTCACGGGGAGTTCGACGAAGCCCTTGGTGCGGCCGGGGACGGACCGGAGCGACGACGGCGTTGAAGGGGATCTCCGGCAACGGCGGTTCGGTTGAGGTCGATGCGGTGGGCTCGGGCCTTGTGAGCGCTCGGGGCTCGGCTTGCTCGAAGGAGAGGAGGGTGGCGGAGCTCCTGGACACGGCGGCACGGCGTGGGGTTGACGGAGGGCGTGGCTACGGCGAGGGGGTGGCGGCGATGGCGTCGGCCATGGCGGGGGAGCGCGAGAGAGAGGGGTTGGGGGAGAATGGAGATGTCCTGCGGGTTCACGGCGCTGCGTGGAGCTCATCCATCCAGCCCCGAGGCGAGGAGGTGGAACAGGGCGGCAGCCAGCTGCGTGGCGCGCGCTGCGGTCGCCGTCGGGCACCTGCCTGCCTGCCTGGCCGGCAAGCAGCTCGCTGGAGCGGCGCTGGGCTGGGCCGGCGGGTGGGCCGGGTGCTGGGCGCCAGGTAGGTTTTTCTATTTTTTTCTGTTTTCTGTTTTTTTAATACTTCTGCAACTTTGTTGAATTAATAAAAATACGTAGGCAACTCCTAAAATCACCAAACTACTCCTGGTCCATAGTTGGATTATTTCCAACATGAAACATATTAGTTTGGAGATATTTGAGCATTTAAATATTTTATATAATTTTAAATGCCCAAATTCAAATATTTATGATTTAATTCAAAAACCCTGAGATGGCCTGGGAAAATGTGCATCACTTCTGGCAGAGGTTCTGAACCAAGACAAAAATGATGGGCATTTTAGAAGGGCATTTCAGGTTCATTGGAAAAGTTTTTAGTAAACCCTAGTTGGTTTCAGAGGGAGCTGGGGGTTCTGTCATCCCCATTTCAGGTTTCTAATGAAAGAATAAACATGATGCAACACTCTAATGCATGAACTAGCTAGGGTGTGACAACTCACCCCCACTCAAAAAAAAATCTCGTCCCGAGATTTGGGTTCCTCCGGGAAGAAGGCGGGGTACTCGAGTCGAAGACGATCCTCCCTTTCCCAAGTTGCTTCATCCTCAGAATGGTGCGACCATTGAACTTTGAGAAACTTGATATTATGACGTCGAGTGGTACGCTCGGCCTGATCGAGGATACAAATGGGATACTCTCGATACGTGAGATTATCTTGGAGATCAAGCGTTTCGTGGTCCACTCCACGGATAGGATCCGAGAAGCAACGCCTGAGTTGAGAAACGTGGAAAACATCGTGGACTCTGGAGAGATGCGGAGGTAGTTCCAACTGGTAGGCAACTTCTCCTCGTTTAGCGAGAATATGAAAAGGTCCAATGTAACGGGGAGCCAATTTGCCTTTGATACCGAAGCGATGGGTTCCCTTCAGAGGAGTAACCCGAAGGTAAGCCTTCTCGTCAACCTCGAAAGTCATAGCCTTATGTTTTCGGTCATATTGACTCTTTTGACGAGATTGGGCTGTTTTCAACTTTTCACGAACGATGCGAACTTGCTCTTCCGCTTCCTGAATCATATCCGGGCCAAAGAATTGTCTTTCCCCGGTTTCTGACCAGTTAAGGGGTGTTCGACACCGTCGTCCATAGAGAACTTCAAAAGGGGCTTTACCCAAGCTAGATTGATAGTTGTTGTTGTAAGCGAATTCGGCAAATGGAAGGCACTTCTCCCAATCCATTCTGAATGAGATAAAAGAGGCTCGAAGCATGTCTTCTAGAATTTGGTTAACGCGTTCTACTTGACCACTCGACTGAGGGTGGAAAGCGGTGCTAAAAGAAAGGCGAGTTCCCATAGCATTTTGAAAACTTTCCCAAAATCGAGAGGTGAAAAGACTTCCTCGATCCGAGTTAATTTCCAAAGGAACACCATGGAGAGACACTATTCGGGAGATGTATAAATCTGCCAATTGACTAGCAGTTATACTCTCACGAACAGGTAAGAAATGGGCCACTTTGGAAAGACGATCGACAACGACGAAGATAGCATTATTCCCTCTCTTGGTCCTGGGAAAACTGGTAATGAAATCCATACCAATTTTATCCCATTTCCAATCAGGAATAGCTAAGGGTTGAAGGGTGCCAGCAGGCCGTTGATGCTCTGCTTTTACACGACGGCAGACGTCACAGTTAGCAATATACTAAGCAATTTCTCTCTTCATCCTAGTCCACCAGAACCTCTGGCGTAGGTCCTGATACATCTTGGTACTACCGGGATGAATGGTGAGAGGAGATTCATGAGCCTCCTTAAGGATCAACTGCCGTAGATGCTGGTTTCTGGGAACCACTAAACGGTTCTCAAAGTACACAACACCATGATCATTTGTGGAAAAACAACTAGCACCTCCGCTAGCAATGTTCTCCTTGATTTTAGATATTCCCTTATCTCGCTTTTGGGCAGCGATGATTTGATCCGTAAGAGTAGGCTTCGCCACCAAGGTGGAAAGAAATCCTTGAGGAACAATGTGAAGGTTAAGCTTCCGAAATTCCTCATGGAGAAGCGGTTGACTTTGTTGTAACATCAGGTTGTTACAATAAGATTTACGACTTAGCGCATCAGCCATGACGTTGGCTTTCCCTGGGGTGTAAGTTATTCCTAAGTCAAAATCTGTGATCAACTCAACCCAACGTCTTTGCCTGAGATTCAAATCCGGTTGGGTGAAGATATACTTCAGACTTTGGTGATCAGTGAATATTTCGCAACGATTACCGAGGAGGTAATGTCGCCAGGTCTTAAGTGCATAGACTACGGCTGCAAGCTCTAGATCATGAGTAGGATAATTCTCCTCATGTGGGTGCAATTGCCGTGAAGCGTAAGCAATTACGTGTCGATCTTGCATGAGAATGCAACCTAGTCCTTGTCGCGAGGCATCGCAGTAGATAACAAAGTCCTTAGAGAAGTCTGGCGGTACCAGTACGGGAGCAGAAGTCAGGCGTCTTTTCAGTTCTTGAAAGCTGTGCTCACATTGTGGAGTCCATTCGAACTTTTTATCTTTCTTGAGGAGTTCGGTTAGAGGTTTAGCAACTTTGGAGAAGTTCTCGACAAAGCGACGGCAATAGCTCGCTAAGCCCAGAAAACTCCGAACTTGCTTGACTGATTCAGGTGGAGTCCAATTAAGGACGGCTTGAACTCGCTCAGGGTTAACAGCAATACCTTTACCAGATATTACATGACCCAGATAGGTCACTTCTGACAACCAAAATTCACATTTAGAGAATTTGGCATAAAGACGATGCTCTCGAAGTTTCTTCAACACTAGCCTTAGATGTTCGGCATGTTCTTCCTCGTTCTTGGAGTAGATGAGTATATCATCGAGGTAAACCACGATGAATTTATCCAGATACTCCATGAAGATTGAGTTCATTAACCGAGAAAAGGTGGTTGGGGCGTTGGTTAACCCGAAGGACATGACGGTGTACTCGTATTGGCCATAACGAGTAACAAAGGCCGTTTTAGGAATGTCCCCGTTCCTGATTTTGATTTGATGGTAGCCCAACCTCAAATCCATTTTGGAGAAGACTGAGGATCCAGCGAGCTAATCATACAGGTCGTTGATCCTGGGGAGCGGATATTTGTTCTTGATTGTGACCAAATTGACAGGTCGATAATCTACAACCATCCGGTCCGTACCATCCTTCTTCTTGGCGAAGAGGACGGGGCAAGCCCACGGAGATGAACTAGGTCGGATGAAACCCTTTTTCAAGGACTCATCGAGTTGTTTCTTAAGCTCGGCTAGTTCTAGTGGTGCCATCTTATAGGGTCTTCTAGCAATCGGGACGGTTCCTGGAATAAGGTCTATTACGAACTCAACATCCCTGTCAGGTGGAACACCTGGCAATTCCTCTGGGAAGACATCCGGGAAGTCACGGACTACCGGAACGTCCTCAAGGTCTGGCAAAGGGCTGGCGTTAAGAGAATATAACTGTCGCTTGGCTATTCGGGTCAAGACATTGACTATCTTCCCCGAGGGATGGGTGAGTTGAACAGTCCTAGAGAAACAATCAATTTTGGCATGATGAGCTGACATCCAGTCCATACCCAAGATGATATTAATATCTGAAGATTTAAGGGCTATCAAAGATGCGAGGAAAACAAGTCTGTCGACTTGAATTTCATTTCCATGGCTTACTCTAGAAGTTTGCCATTTGGATCCCGGAGTTTGAATTACCATAGAGGATGGCATGTCACAGAATGCGGTGTTATGCAAGCGAGCATAGTTCTCGGATATGAATGAATGAGATGCTCCTGTATCGAAAAGAACAGATGCCGGGTGGCAATTAACAAGGAGCATACCGAGAACGACGTTGGGATCCTCTTGGGCTTCTTCGGCAGAGATACAGTTGACATGGCCACGTGTAGCGGTGGCCGGCTTGGCGTGGAACACTTTACCTGTCGGCTTGCCACGACCAACAGCTTTAGCAGGTTGGTTGGGGTTGGTCTGGGGGCACTCGCGCATATAGTGGCCAGATTCCCCACACTTGAAGCAAGTCACGGAGCTGGTACGTGGAGGAGCACTGTTGGTTGGACCACCATAGGGCTTGGCTGGTGCAGACTGTTGAACGGGGCAAGGCGCCTGGAAGGATGGCCTCGGTGTGAACCTGGGTGGCAGGGCAGTGTTGGGCACCCACACGCGGCGTTTCTGAGGACCAGCACCGGATGAGGAACCCACGTCACGGCCATGCTTGCGTGTTGCGTCATAATCA
Source organism: Triticum aestivum (assembly GCF_018294505.1). Lineage (NCBI taxonomy): Eukaryota > Viridiplantae > Streptophyta > Magnoliopsida > Poales > Poaceae > Triticum > Triticum aestivum. Next base: position 104,973,182 of record NC_057795.1, read on the forward strand.
GTCTGACCAGTCTCAGCACTGATGGCCTTGTTAACAAGCTTCTGAAAAGATGTGCACTCATGCAGACGGAGGTCGCGGCGAAGCTCAGGACTAAGCCCCTTACGGAACCTTGCTTGCTTCTTGGCATCAGTAGAAACTTCCTCAGTGGCATATCGTGCGAGGTTACCGAACTCCCTGCTGTAAGCATCCACAGAGAGTCGGCCCTGAGTGAAACTGCAAAATTCCTCACGTTTACGGTCCATGAGACCCTCCGGAATGTGATGTTCACGGAAAGCCTCGCTGAATTCAGCCCAAGTAGTGACATGGCCCGCTGGGCGCATAGCTCCATAATTCTCCCACCAGAGACTGGCGGGGCCTTCAAGATGATATGCAGCAAAGGTGACCTTGTCAGCCTCAGCTACTAGCGCAGAACGCAGTTTGTGAGAAATACTGCGAAGCCAGTCATCAGCGTCGAGAGGCTCGACGGAGTGGTGGAACGTGGGTGGATGTAACTTGATGAAATCACTGAGTGACACCACGTTGGTCCTCTGATGGTGTGCTGTGTTCTGTTCAATATGCTCCAACAAACGGTTGGTCTCCCGCTTGTTTCTTTCGGCTTCCATCATAACCTCGGCTAGGGAAGGAGGATGAGGCAGATTTGCATTCCTGACTTCACTGCCTTCGGCCTGCTCTTGGGGAGCAGGGTTAGTGCACGTGTTGACCATCCTAGGTAAACAAGACAATGATTTAGTCAGAATGATAAAATCCCGACACAGGATACAGAATGTAAGGAATAACTCGGAATGCAAGATGATCATCGGTATGACATGGTAGATACAGAAACTGCTCCTTTTATTCCATCGTCATACACACCATACAAGGTTTAGCACAAGACCAAACAAGGTACTATTATGGTGAAAAGAAGATTACATCTCATCGGAGGCATCCCAAGCTCCTATACATTATTTTTCTACACCTCCGGAAGGTGGTACAACTAGGTCATATCCCACGAGTCACGCAGGACGATAGACGACACAGCTAGTTCAAACTAGTGATACTACCACTAACTCAGACCGATCCGTAGTAGTTCTCGTAGAAATCACCTCCATAGCCTGGAAGCTCAACATGATCATCCGGGAACAGACGATCTCGCGGAGCTTGTGGACCATAGGGGCTAGGATGAGGTCTTGGACCAACAGACGGTGGCCTGCGGGGACCGCGAGGTGGGGTGATGCCTCCTACATCACGCCAACCCATCACGTCTGGCAGAGCAGATCTCAAAGGATAGAGATCGCGCATATCCGAATATCCAGCTTGCACCGCCGGTGCAAACCGAGTCAACGTGGCCCAATGGTCAGCACGGGTATTGAAAAGCTCTAGCCTCAAGACCCGATTTTCACGGTCCTTATCCTCGAGCATCTCAGCAGTGGTGCGAGTCCGTGAATCCTCCTGAGTGGGGTCAGCATAGATAGCCTGGAGATACCCTTGTGCTCCCGGAAGTGATCCTGGCATATATCGGAAATCAGAGTCCCGAAATAGACCAGACCTGACTCGCATGATGGTCATCATAGAGTAGGCGGCGTCCTGCACAGCCATCTCAATAGTAACCCCGAGTCCATAGGAGCAGTGAAGGGGCTCGGTGGATCCAGGATAAGATGGAAATATCCTGACAGTGCAGAGATACTGGCTTTGATTAAAATCTCGAAATTGCTCTTCGACCGTGTACTCAGGATACCAACGGTATCCAGCCTCAGTCATTACCCTGACCAACATGGCGGTATGGCCGGGTACATCTAGGCATCGAGTCAGGCGAACCACTTGATTGAGGTCGCGAGTGGCCATCTGAAAGCACAACCATAATGCAAAGGCATTAGAATTTCTAGCAAAATTTCGGCAGCATAACAGCTGTAAATGCTCAAAAAGGATTTTGAGACATTTGACAAAGGATTTCATACACACTCAACATCATCATATCAAAGTTCTGAGTCCATCCTAACAACATAAGGTGATAGTAGAACTGAACTAGGCTTGTATCCATCAAACCTATAAGGTACTACTGATTAGTAACACGTGATCCTAATAGAGAGAATAGATCCTAATTCCTTAACCCCCGGTGGAAGAATAGACTGACTCAGATCAGAATGTCATAAGATAAAGGAGTAAAAAAGAGCCTTACGTTCCAACCCACAAACAATTCCCCTACATATAACTAAAGAATTTCTAGACTCAACATCGACCAGTTTGGCTTGGAGAACCTACAGGCAGTCCGGCTCTGATACCAACGCTGTCAGGACCCCGACTCGATGTCACATCGATCTAGCCTGTAACACCTCATATCACTTTGCGGCCTCACGCACGGTATCCCACGGGTGTCGCCTTACCTTTGCCCGGGACCGTTTGCGCCTTTTGGCTCACGTATATGATAGTGTCGCTAGCATCCATATGATAAGGAGCCCGGGCTGACATGACTAGTCGTAAACCCAAAGTGGCACAGACTTACAGGGACAGGCATCCATGACCCAGCTTCGAATGTGTCGGTCATCAGCAAGTGGGTCCGGGCTGTAGCACTGGGCTAGCAGGACTCCGGTAAACCGGGTTGTAGCGGGCTAACAGGACTCCGGTACTCAATGCGTGACATTTCCCCGAAGGGACAGACACCGGAACGAAGAAGGACACATGCCGGCCAGCCTAAGTGTTCCAGAGCAGTAGCAAGCTACCATGGCTCAGCGGTAACACTAGGAGACATTTCCCGGTAAGAGAGGCTACTAAAGATAAACAACTAGATAGTCAGATCCCACACATACCAAGCATTTCAATAACATACACACAGTATGCTCGATATGTGCAAATACAACATGGCATCACAACATGACTCTACGACACAAGTACTTTATTTAAGGCTTAGAGAGCCATACATAACATATACATAGGTACGGGTCACACGACCCAGCATTCAAGTCATACAGTCATACAAACCAGCAGCGGAGGTAGCTTGTCTGAGTACAGACAACTAGTAAAATAAAAGAGGCTTGGAAAGCCTAGCTATACTACGTGGTCCTTCACAAGCCCAGGATCACCACCTGGGCCTTAGCCTACTCATTGATGTCAACGTCTACGAAGAACCCATCAGAAGGGGTTGCAGCGTCTTCTGTAAAAATGTAAATTATAGCAACATGAGTACAAAGGTACTCAGCAAGACTTACATCAGATCCTACATACATGCACATTATCAAGAAGGGTTGGTGGAGTTATTGCAGCAAGCCAGCTTCGACTCTTGGCTAGACTATTCTATGAGACTCCAACTTGAAATGGTTTTGCGTACACGAGTCCACTACTCACCACTTCAATACACTACCGAGGATCCACCTCCGTCTTCCTACGAAAGAGCCATCCTCGGCACTCACACTTATCTTGAGGCTTTTAGTAGTTTCCATTTACTTGTCTATGAACTATATAGGCAACCAAGCAGTCCTTTACCGCGGACGCGGCTATTCGAATAGATCATGATAACCCTGCAGGGGTGTACTTCCTCATACATGTTTCCACCACTTAGCGTCTGCACACGATATGTGCTCGGCAGACTTCAAGCGAAAGCCGACGTGGGTGTAGACCACGACCTACCTAAACACCTAAGTCTCCAATCCAGGTTTATCGCCTATCCAGGTTCCATCCGCAGGGAGTCCGGCCGAGGTTTCCCATACGGCCCCGAACGATGTGAACAGGGTTCCCGAGATACCTAACGGGTATTCGGTACACCGTGCCACGTACCTACCGCATCACAGCCCACCCCTACGGTCAGCGCTGTCCACGGCCTCCAGTAGGCTACAAACACCAGAAACTACTTGCAACTCCTGGACAGAGAACTAGGGTGAATAATAAGTCGAGCGGGGTCATATTTTAGGGCCCAATGCATGGTAGTAGCTGTATCTTAAATCACATATACAGATCTCAGTGCTTAAGGTCGGCTTCAATGAAACAACCCACCATGTACTCCTACATGGCCTCTCATCGATACCTTTACCAAATCGTGTTCACCACACCACTTGTCGTGGTTCTAAGCCTGACAGTAGAGTGGGGGGTAGGTATGGAGAGGCAAGGTCCTAGCTATGGAGAGGTTGTTAGCACAAAGGATGTACGAGTTCAGGCCCTTCTCGGAGGAAGTAACAGCCCTACGTCTCGGAGCCCAGAGGCGGTCGAGTGGATTACGAATGTATGGATTACAAGGTGCCGAACCCTTCTGCCTGTGGAGGGGGGTGGCTTATATAGAGTGCGCCAGGACCCCAGCCAGCCCACGTAGGAGAAGGTTTAAGGTGAGTTAAGTCTGGGGCGTTACTGGTAACGCCCCACATAAAGTGCCTTTACTATCATAAAGTCTACTTAATTACAGACCGTTGCGGTGCAGAGTGCCTCTTGACCTCCTGGTGGTCGAGTGCGTCTTCGTGGTCGAGTCCTTCAGGTCAGTCGAGTGTGTCCTCGTTGGTCGAGTGAGTCCTCGTTGGTCGACTGGAAGGCGACCTCTTCTAGGGATGTCCTAGGGTAAGTTACTTGGGACAGGTCCGTGACCCTACCCTAGGTACATAACCCCATCATTAGCCCCCGAATGGATTGAGGCTTTGAGTGAAGAAGGAGTTGATGTCGTTTCCGATTAACCTTTGCGCCCTAGTTGTGCGCTGTTCTGGATCAAAGAATCTCTTCGTTGACAGGGAGCAATTCGTCTTCGGTCGACTCGATCCATTCTGTTTTTGCGTCGAGTGATCTTTCGAGCTTCGTCGATCTCCGAGCGACGGATCGCCGGAATCACCGCGTCTGACAAACTGATTCGTTGTTCGCGGATTCTGCGGGGTGCGAAATTTGGGGGCGTGCGCGAAGCGGGGCAGACCGCGGCGTTCGGATGGGACGGGGCGTAGACGCCTCGATCTCCGCGCCGCCTTTTTCGCCACGTATCCAGTCCCCATAACTGCTCACAGATATGATTAGATCGACCGGGCCCACACGTCAGCCACTCGGAAGGGACCTTATAAATGTGCCCGGCGAAGATTTCTGTGCTGCGCCTCAGCATTCTCCCTCTCTCCCTCTGCTCCCTTCCTCCCTGCTCAGCGTGCCCGCTCTCGCCTCCGCACCGCTTCCCTTCGTGCATCTCACCGGCGACCATGGCCAAGGAGAAGACGGCGGCGCTGGAGCGTGCCGAGAAGGCGTCGGCATCGGAGAAGGCGAAGGGGAGATCCACCAGCCGCCGAGGGTCCTCGTCCAGATCCCGCCTGCCGAAAGGATGGGTCCAAGGCGACTGGATCCAGTCGACCATCACGGAGAAGGACCTTCTCGACATGGCCAATGAGGGCTTGATCCCTCACGGAGCTGCGAGGTTGCCGGGGAAGGAGTGGCAGCCACAGCCAGAAGAGGGTGAGTGTGTGCTTCTGGCCACTCATGTCGATCGGGGGTTTTCTTTGCCACCAAGCATTTTCTTCCGGGGTTTCTTGAATTTCTTTGGAGCGCAGCTCCACCACTTTACCCCAAACTCCATTGCCTATCTCGCTGCATTCGTGTCCATGTGTGAGGGTTTCTTGGGCTGTCGACCGCACTGGGGCTTGTTCAAACGTATCTTCACGTGTCGCTCTCAGACCGTGAAGAAGGCGAGCCCAGGTGACGAGAAGACCCGAGTCGTCCAAATGTGTGGGGGCTTGGGAATTCAGGTGAGGAACAATAGCACCTTCCCGCCCATGTCCTTTCCCGAGTCCGTCAGGGGCTGGCAGTCGACTTGGTTCTACTGCCAGGTCCAGTCGACGCCAGGGCAGTCGAGTGGACTCCCTCCATTTTCCATGGGCCGAGTGAGCAAGCCCTCCCCTCTGAAGCTGATTCCGGAGGAGAAAGCCGACGTGAAGATGTTGATGGAGCGCGTGGTGCAGCTGGTTCGGGACGGTGTGACAGGCATGGACCTCCTGGAGGTTTTCCTCAAGCGTCGCATCCAGCCTCTCCAGTTCAGGAGCCACTGCATGTGGTTGTACTGCGGGCCCGAAGACGAGACTAGAGTCTATCCAGAAGAAGTCGACGATGTCACTCTGGAGAGATGGATGGCAGCCGTTACCGGAAACAGGGACAACCCGCGCGGAGCCAGAAGGATTCCTCCACTCGACCACGATAGCATCCCAAACAAGGTACACTTGCTCTGCTTTCCATTGTCCTTGTCGTATTCATTTCTGCTAACCCTATCGACTGGTCGACTGATCCTTGTTTGGGCGACTGCTAGGCCTTCACCGAGCTGTACTCGATGCCCAACGGGGCACAAGCTTCGACTGAGGAAGGCGAGGCGAGCGGGGGCGAGGCGAGCGGGGGCGAGGCGAGCGGGGGCGAGAGCCAGGAAGAGGAGGAATGGGACTCGGATGCTGCAGGGGATGATGACGACGATGATGATGATGAAGGTGATGAAGATGACATCGAGGACGAGGAAGAAGAGGAAGAGGAGGTCGTTCCACCGCGCTCAGAAAGGCGGTCGAAGCTTGTCCACGACCCTTCGACCGAACGTGGTAAGGGGGTTGCGACCGCCACCCAGTCGACCAAGCGCCCCCGGACCACCTCTCCGGCGCCGACTGAAAAGGCGCCGAAGCAGCCCAGGGCGGCTTCATCGAAGCCGACCAAGCTCCTGCCGAAGATGAAGGTGTCCATCCCCACCATTTCAGGGTAATTGTGTTGCTCATATTTTCTTATCTTTGTGCAAACTTTATCTCTGGTCGACACTGAGGTTAGTCGACTGATCCTTTGGAGTTGCAGTGCTGCTACTTCTGAGACCTCGGCCCGGGCCGATGACCACGAGATGGAGGATGCAGCCACTTCGAATCCAGGTGCTGTGTTCTTAATACCATTCTTAGTCGACTGACTCGCGATCTCTGATCCCGACCCTTCTCTGCAGCTCCACCCAACACTGTTATCGATCTTCCTGATGATGATGAGGATGAAGAGCCGCTGAAGCATAGGAGGAGTCGGAAAGCGTCCGTCAGTAAGGTGCCTCAGGATGTGTCAGCACCTGAAATTCTGACTGTGGAGGAAGAGAACACCACTCGACACACGGTGACCTTCGCGACCCCACTGACGAGTGCTCAGCAGCCCTCCCTCTTCACGACTCACCACGTCCCAGAGGACCAAGCTGGTGCGGCGAAGGAGGCGATACGCCAGGCGGGACTCATGATGGAGCAGCTGAAGACTATCCGGGATGCGAGCCAGGCAGCTTATGACGCCAGCTCTGCCCTCCAAAGCAATGTCCAGGTCAGTCGACTGCTGTTTGTCTTGTTGGATATGCTACCAAAAACTTTTCTTTTCCGGGATTTATATTAGTCACCCACTGGGTGTGTCGAATAAACTCCGTGTTAGCGGGGGCACGCTGAGTGCACCCGCTGGGTGTAGTCCCCAAGGCTAAGGTCGACTGCTGGCAGTCGGCCTTAGGCTTTATAATGTCAATCTTTCTATCAGTCGACTGGTCGACTGGATTTCGCAAACCGGTGGGGGCACGCTGAGTGCACCCACTGGGTGTAGTCCCCGAGACTGTGGTCGACTGCTTGCAGTTGATCACAGTCTTAGATAACGCGTCTCGCACACTGTTTTTTTTTTTGAGGTCGACTGGTCGACTTTGTCTTCAACAGGATTAGTGGGGGCACGCTGAGTGCACCCACTGGGTGTAGTCCCCGAGACTACGGTCGAACGCTTGTATTCGGCTGTAGTCTTAGAAACCTGTGTTTTTCCCTTTTCACTCGGAAGTGAATTATTTTTGACGTTTAGTCGATTGGTTCTTCGCAGAACTCCTGTGATCTTGTGGCTCGCTACTCAGAGCTAGAACAGAAACATACTCAAGTCGAGCTGAGCTTGAAGCTGGTTCAGGAGAAGCTGACAAAGGCGAAGGAGGAGACTGAAGGTATGTTTGGTGAGACCTTGACGACTGCTTTTCCTCTTGCTTGTTTCAACATCTGATCTTGCTGTGTCTTGCAGGTAAGGTAAGGGAGGCCCAGCAGAAGAAAGACCTTGAGCTGGCTGAGAAGATCAAGCTTGCTGACGAGAAGTTAGCTTCAGTCACCAAGCTCGAACAAGACAATACCAACCTGAAGACTGCTCTTGGGATTGCCAACAAAGAAGTCAGTCGACTGAGAACTGACAAAGCTGCCTTGACCGACCAAGTCAGCAAATTGACCGAAAAGAAGACTGAACTGGAGGCCTTCCTGAGTGGCTTTGCCAAGAAGCTGTTTCTTATGCTCGAAGGTAAACCTCCATGTTTGGCAAATATTTCCAACTGTGGCTTCTTCCATTCGACTATCCCCCTGACTTAGTGATCACCTTTGCAGAATTTTGTCAAAACTTTGAAGAAGAAACCAGCCGACTGGAGCCAAATCTTGACCCCGTCAATTCTCCGGTGAACGACGAAGTTGCCATGGATGTTTTCCGACTGGAGTCTCGCGTTGCAGCTGTCGTGGACTATCTCGCAAGGCTGAAGGCCGCCACATCTCGCATCGACTCGACGCTCTGGCCTGAGGAGACACTTCAGAATGACCTTGAGTCATTAATGGCCCGCTTGAACACGATCCCTGGTCGAGTGCAGGAATGGAAGAAGTCCTCGGCTCGGTGTGGTGCAGATGTCGCTCTGTGTCTGGCCCGAGTCCACTGCAAAGATGCACGAGAGGAGAAGCTGGCGGCTCTTCGGGTGGCCAATACCAAGAAGCACGACTTCAGGTCTTTTATGGAGACTTTCCTTGCAGCTGCCACTCGGATCGCCGACGGGATTGACCTTGATGAATTTGTTGCACCTTCCAGCCCTCCACAGGAGGGGTAAAAAACTTCTTCTGGCTCGACTCTTTTAAATTTGCCTCGGTATGCCGAGTGGAATTGTATCCGACAAACTTTAACAGGCTTGACGCCTGAGCACTTTCGGTCACTTTAGACATCGATTCAAACTTGAATTTGACGCTTGAATATGATTGCCTTCGGCTCAGAATGTCCTTTGCAGGTTCAAAGCAAGGTGCCTGTGCTTAGGCGAGCGCTTGGACTGCAGCTAAGCCTCCGAGTGAGAGGGTCGCTCTTCACTCGGTAGGATTTTTATAACTTAGGCGAGCACGAGGCTGCAGCTAAGCCTCCGAGTGGAAGGTTGTCTTACCACTCGGTAGGATTTTGATAAACTTAGGCGAGTGCTTGGACTGCAGCTAAGCCCCCGAGTGAGAGGATCGCTCTTCACTCGGTAGGATTTTTGTAACTTAGGCGAGCACGAGGCTGCAGCTAAGCCTCCGAGTGGAAGGCTGGCTTACCACTCGGTAGGATTTTGATAAACTTAGGCGAGTGCTTGGACTGCAGCTAAGCCCCCGAGTGAGAGGATCGCTCTTCACTCGGTAGGATTTTTGTAACTTAGGCGAGCACGAGGCTGCAGCTAAGCCTCCGAGTGGAAGGCTGGCTTACCACT
>NC_057795.1:104983070-105003642 GCF_018294505.1 Triticum aestivum
CACTCGGTAGGATTTTTATAACTTAGGCGAGCACGAGGCTGCAGCTAAGCCTCCGAGTGGAAGGCTGGCTTACCACTCGGTAGGATTTTGATAAACTTAGGCGAGTGCTTGGACTGCAGCTAAGCCCCCGAGTGAGAGGATTGCTCTTCACTCGGTAGGATTTTTATAACTTAGGCGAGCACGAGGCTGCAGCTAAGCCTTCGAGTGGAAGGCTGGCTTACCACTCGGTAGGATTTTGATAAACTTAGGCGAAACGGATTCGCGGCTAAGCCCCCGAGTGGAAGGCTGGCTTACCACTCGGTAGGATTTTTATAAACTTAGGCGAAACGGATTCGCGGCTAAGCCACCCACTGAGGGGGAGTTTTTATGCGGACAAAAATAAAAAGTGCTGACACAATTATTTCTAAACCCATGGATTACAGAAGTTCTTTATTGCAACTCATCCGAGTGATAAAACTTAAGTGTAAAACGGGCGGAGTAGCTCCGCGTTCCAAGCTCGGGGCTCGTCGATATTATGCTCGACGTTGTAAAGACGGTATGCCCCGTTGTGGAGAACCTTGGTGACGATGAAAGGGCCTTCCCAAGAAGGAGCAAGCTTGTGTGGTTTGTGCTGATCCACTCGGAGAACCAAATCCCCTTCCTGGAAGGCTCGACCTCTCACATTTCGGGCGTGAAAACGGCGCAGATCTTGTTGGTAGATGGTCGACCGGATCAGAGCCATCTCCCTTTCTTCCTCTAAAAGGTCGACTGCGTCCTGCCGCGCTTGTTCAGCTTCTACTTCGTTGTATATTTCGACTCGAGGAGCATTGTGTAGAAGATCACTCGGCAAGACTGCTTCAGCTCCATAGACCAAGAAGAATGGAGTTCTTCCGGTCGACCGATTGGGCGTGGTCCGCAGTCCCCAGAGTACAGATGGAAGTTCGTCGACCCAAGCTCCAGCCGCGTGTTTGAGATCACGCATCAGTCGCGGCTTCAGTCCCTTGAGAATCAGTCCATTAGCTCGCTCTGCTTGTCCATTCGACTGCGGATGGGCGACTGATGCGTAGTCGACTCATGTGCCCTGGGAGTTGCAGAAGGTTCTGAATTCCTCTGAGTCAAAGTTCGACCCATTATCCGTAATGATGCTGTGCGGGACTCCATATCTGAATACTAGTTCCCTGATGAAGCTAACAGCAGTACCGGTGTCGAGGCTCTTGATTGGTTTAGCTTCGATCCACTTGGTGAACTTGTCGACTGCCACCAGTACATGCGTGAAGCCACTTCGTCCTGTTCTCAAAGGACCGATCATATCCAGCCCCCAAACTGCAAAAGGCCAGACGAGTGGGATGGTCTTCAAAGCTGACGCAGGCTTGTGCGACATATTCGAGTAGAACTGACATCCCTCGCACTTATCTACTATCTCTTTTGCCATCTCATTCGCCTTGGGCCAGTAAAATCCGGCTCGGTATGCTTTGGCCACGATGGTCCGAGAGGACGCATGATGACCACAGGTCCCCGAGTGAATATCGTTGAGGATGAGTCGACCTTCTTCTGGTGTTATGCACTTCTGACCGACTCCAGTCGCGCTCTCTCTGTATAATTGTCCTTTGATGACAGTAAAGGCCTTAGATCGACGGACGATCTGTCGAGCCTCTTCCTCATCCTTCGGAAGCTCTTTCCTCAAGATATATGCGACATACGGAATCGTCCAGTCGGGAATGACTACCAAAATCTCCATGATCAAGTCGACCACCGCTGGGACTTCAACTTCAGTCGGATCTGTGGCACTCTTGGGCTGCGGAGTTTCTTCCGTGAAAGGATCTTCTTTGACTGACGGAGCATGTATATGCTCCAAGAACACACCACTCGGAATGGCTTCTCTCTTGGAACCTATCTTTGCTAGATCATCAGCTGCTTGATTTTTCAGTCGGGGTATGTGATGGAGCTCCAACCCCTCGAACTTTTTCTCCAGCTTCCTCACAGCACTGCAGTATCCAGTCATGGCTGGGCTTCTCACGTCCCACTCTTTCATCACCTGATTGACCACTAAATCCGAGTCACCATAGACCATTAGGCGACGGACGCCAAGTGAAATGGCCATGCGCAACCCATATAGGAGGGCCTCATATTCTGCCTCATTGTTGGAGGAATCAAAGTGAATCTGGAGCACATATCTGAGCTTATCTCCTCTGGGGGAAACCAGGACAACCCCAGCACCGGAACCATTCAACATCTTAGAACCATCGAAAAACATGGTCCAATGCTCCGAGTGAACTTCAGTCGGCTGCTGCTGTTCGATCCACTCGGCGAGGAAATCTGCTATTGCCTGGGACTTAATGGCTTTCTTTGCCTCAAACTTGATATCAAGGGGAAGAAGTTCAATCGCCCATTTGGCCACTCGACCAGTTGCATCTCTATTGTGCAAAATCTCTGATAGTGGAGCGTCGCTGACGACTGTGATTGAATGGTCAGAGAAATAATGAGCAACCTTCTTTGTGGTCATGTATATTCCATACACAAGCTTCTGATAATGAGGATATCTCTGCTTGGATGGAGTCAAGACTTCAGACAAATAATACACTGGGCGCTGAACTTTGAGAGCTTTTCCTTCTTCTTCCCGCTCGACCGTTAGCACAGTACTGACGACTTGTCCTGTGGCTGCGATGTAGAGCAACAGAGGCTCTTTGCTGATTGGAGCAGCAAGCACCGGCTGGGTGGAGAGCAGAGCTTTTAGCTCGGCAAACGCTGCATCAGCTTCCGGAGTCCACTCGAACTTGTCAGCCTTCTTCATCAGTCGGTAAAGAGGCAGTGCCTTTTCACCGAGTCGTGAGATGAATCGACTTAATGCGGCCAAGCATCCAGTAAGCTTCTGGACATCGTGCACTCGCACAGGGCATTTCATTCGGAGAATAGTGCCAATCTTTTCTGGGTTGGCGTCGATTCCTCATTCGGAAACGAGAAAACCGAGTAACTTGCCACCAGGAACTCCAAATGTGCACTTTGATGGATTGAGCTTGATATCGTACCTTCTGAGGTTGGCAAATGTTTCGGCAAGGTCAGCGAGCAGGTCGGAACCTTTTCGTGACTTGACCACAATATCATCCATATAAGCTTCCACATTCCGACTGATTTGAGTGAGCAGACACTTCTGGATCATTCGCATAAATGTGGCTCCGGCATTCTTGAGGCCGAATGGCATGGTGATATAGCAGAAGCACCCGAATGGAGTGATGAAAGCTGTTTTTACTTCATCGGGTCCATACAGACGGATCTGGTGGTACCCGGAGTAAGCATCTAAAAAAGACAACCTCTCGCATCCCGCGGTCGAGTCAACAATTTGATCTATGCGAGGGAGAGGAAAGTGATCTTTCGGGCAGGCCCGGTTGATGTGCTTGAAATCAATGCACATTCGGAGCGACTTGTCCTTCTTAGGAACCATGACGACATTAGCAAGCCACTCGGAGTGGAATATCTCTCGGATAAATCCTGCCGCCAACAGTCGAGCCACTTCTTCACCAATGGCCTTTCTCTTCTGGACGGCGGACCGCCGAAGATGTTCTTTGACTGGCTTTGCAGACTTGTCGACTCTTAGGCGGTGCTCAGCCAGTCCCCTGGGAACACCTGGCATGTCAGCGGGCTTCCATGCAAAAATGTCCCAGTTCTCACGGAGGAACTGGATGAGCGCTTCTTCCTATTTTGGGTCGAGTGTTGTGGAGATGCGGGTCGGAGCTGCTTCGGGGTCGGTCGGGTGAATGTGAACAGGCTTTGTCTCACCGGACGACTGGAATGCAGATTCTGTGGCGGGCTTTTTGGACCGCAGCAAGTCACTCGGATCTGCGTTTTGCTTGTATTCTTCGAACTCGACCGCTGTCACTTGGGAATCGGCAATTTTGGAGCCTTTCTGAAAGCATTCCTCTGCCTTTTTCCTATCACCGGTGACAGTGATCACACCTTTGGGACCGGGCATCTTCAATTTGAGGTACACGTAACATGGTCGAGCCATGAACCGTGCATAGGCTGGCCTCCCCAAAATGGCATGATATGCACTTTGAAAATCCACGACTTCAAACGTCAACTTTTCTTTGCGGAAATGCTTTGAATCGCCAAATACTACGTCCAAAGCTATCTGGCCGAGAGACTCAGCCTTCTTCCCTGGTATAACTCCATGGAAGCTCATGTTACTAGTGCTCAATCGGGACATCGGAATGCCCATACCTTTCAGCGTGTCTGCATATAACAGATTCAGCCCACTTCCACCGTCCATCAGCACCTTTGTCAGTCGAGTGCCTTCGACAACTGGATCAACCACCAAAGCTTGCCTCCCAGGGGTGGCAATATGAGTTGGGTGATCAGATTGGTCGAATGTGATGGGTGTTTGAGACCACTTCAGATAATTTGCCTTCGCTGGAGCAACCATGTTAACCTCTCGGTTAATTACTTTCAGTCGACTTCTGCTTTCCACATCTGCGAAGATCATCAGAGTGGAGTTGATATGCGGGTATCCTCCCTCACTGTCTTCTTTGTCTTCGGCTTTGTCTAACTCCTTCTCCTTGTCCTTAGACTGTTTTCCCTGAAACTGCTGGATCAGGAGTCGACATTGGCGAGTGGTGTGCTTTGGGTAAATGATATTCCCCTCTTCATCTTTCTTCGTGTGAATATGACACGGCATATCCATCACGTCGTTCCCTTCTTTATCCTTCACCTTCTTGGGGTTCCAGGATCCTTTTGGTTTTCCCTTAGACTTTCCTTGAGTCACGGCCAGAGCCTCTCCAGGAGCTGCTGGTTCGGCCTTCCGCTTCTGTTTCCGACTGGAATTTCCTTTTTCCGACTGACTCGGCTTGTGCTTGCCGCTTCGGAGTCGGTCTTCTTCTTCGCCGTTGGCGTACTTGGTAGCAATCTCCATCATCCGACTCAAGGTCATGTCACCGGTTCGACCAAATTTCAAGCTCAGTTCTCTGTTCTTGACACCATCTTTGAAGGCGCATACTGCCTGATGGTCAGAGACATTTTCCACTGTGTGGTGCAAAGTGATCCACCTCTGAATATACTCTCTGAGAGTCTCATTGGTTTTCTGCACGCAGACTTGCAACTCTGTCAATCCCACTGGTCGCTTGCAAGTCCCTTCGAACGTTCTGACGAACACTCGGGACAGATCTTCCCAAGTGTAAATACTGCTAGGAGGTAATTGGGTCAACCATGCCCTGGCAGAACCTTCCAACATGAGGGGCAAATGCTTCATGGCCACCTCGTCGTTCCCACCACCGATCTGAACTGCCACTCGGTAGTCTTCAAGCCAAGTTTCAGGCTTAGACTCACCAGTGAATTTGCTGACTCCTGTTGCCAACCTGAAATTGGGGGGAATAACAGCGGCTCTGATAGCTCTGCTGAAACATTCAGGACCAGAAACATGTACTCGACTGCTCGAGGGCACTTCTCTGTCGAGTGCACCACGATGGGCTCTGTTCCGGTCGACCAACCCTTGCACGATAATGGATCGCGCGTCGAAGCCTGGCTCCCTGGGGTCAACTGGAACTCTACGCCCTGTACTGTACTGACGCCTATCATCTGGCTGCCGAGGAGCGTAAGACCCACCCCTCGGAGGGGAATAGGGCACTCGACGCCTATCATCTCGGTCGAGCCTGTCGCCATATTGATCTCGCCGATACTCACGCCCTTCGTGCCGCGGAGGCGATCTGGGGCTGTGAGCCGACTGAACCGTATTCACAGTGACAGATCGACTGTGAATTCTGTTGCGCGACTGAGACACGGCTGAATTCTGATCTCCTGCTGCCCGGAGTAGATCTCTGATCTGCAGCAAACCTCTGCCAGCTTCTGACTGCGAAGGCTGAATGGACTCTGCTATACGGGTCGCAGCTGCTAAATTCTGAATTGGGGTTCGATATACCTGAGTCGGCGGGAAGAGTTGACGTCGACTGGTGTCGGGAACTCGTTGCCGCGCGCGCTCGTCGAGTGCTCGCTGAAGGTTCTCCAGTCGAGTGCGCTCGGCCAAATTGGCTAGACGCGCCTCCTCCAAGGCACGAGCCTCGGGGGTTTCTCCTGCGATGGGAATGCGCAGGGGATCCTCGTTCCTGCGGCGAAGCTCTTCTCTTTGCAGAGAATCGAGTGGCTCGGGCTGGTACTCTTCGTAGCCTCGAGCAGGGTCGCTGCCGTCACCTGCTCCACCACCGCGGGCGAAGCCAGGAGGGCTGTGGGGCCCGTCGACCATCAAGATTTCCGCCGCTGGATCACTGCTTCCGCACTCGGATGCAGCCTCTCCGGAGCCAGTCGACTGATCGAACAAGCCGTAGAGAGATTCGTTGGGCTCGATTGCCGCAACTTGTGTAGTGGTCGACTGGCGAGCCACCGCGTGACTCACCCATCGCTGGAGTCTCGACCAGCCTGAGCGCTTGCGCTGGCGGGAGACCGGGAGGGTGGAAGATGGAAGATCCGACCGATACTGGGTCGATGGTTGCCGCAGCAGAACGCCGCAGACACATGCGCGAAAATGCGTCGCACCGCGGACGGGGAGCGCATCCACGTCGAGTGGAGCCTCTTGGAGCCATGCGGAGTCGTCGGCGATGAAGGTGAGTGTGCCGAGACGGATCTCTTGACCCTCGATCAAAACTCCGGCAAACACCATGATGAAAATACTCGGAAGAATTGCAACTTCTCCACAAAGTCGCTAAAACACCGGCCCCACGGTGTGCGCCAACTGTCGTGGTTCTAAGCCTGACAGTAGAGTGGGGGGTAGGTATGGAGAGGCAAGGTCCTAGCTATGGAGAGGTTGTTAGCACAAAGGATGTACGAGTTCAGGCCCTTCTCGGAGGAAGTAACAGCCCTACGTCTCGGAGCCCAGAGGCGGTCGAGTGGATTACGAATGTATGGATTACAAGGTGCCGAACCCTTCTGCCTGTGGAGGGGGGTGGCTTATATAGAGTGCGCTAGGACCCCAGCCAGCCCACGTAGGAGAAGGTTTAAGGTGAGTTAAGTCTGGGGCGTTACTGGTAACGCCCCACATAAAGTGCCTTTACTATCATAAAGTCTACTTAATTACAGACCGTTGCGGTGCAGAGTGCCTCTTGACCTCCTGGTGGTCGAGTGCGTCTTCGTGGTCGAGTCCTTCAGGTCAGTCGAGTGTGTCCTCGTTGGTCGAGTGAGTCCTCGTTGGTCGACTGGAAGGCGACCTCTTCTAGGGATGTCCTAGGGTAAGTTACTTGGGACAGGTCCGTGACCCTACCCTAGGTACATAACCCCATCACCACTCTCATTACCGACATAATCATTTCACTCTAGCCCATCACCCAGATGAACCAGACCTGACACGACTCTAAGCATAGCAGGCATAGCAAGGTAGGAACAACACATACATATGGCTCAATCAACTCCTAAACATGCTAGTGGGTTTCATCTAGTTACTGTGGCAATGACAGGTCATGCAGAGGAAGTGGGTTCAACTACCGTAGCACACAGCAGTTTAAAACGCGTTGTCTTAATGCAGCAAAAGAGAGCAGGAGCGAGAACATGGGATTGTATTGATATGATCAAATAGTTGGTTGCTTGCCTGATGGTTCGATGCACTGATACGGTTCTTCGTTAGGGTAATCACGGTACTCCTCGGAGGCAGAACCTGCCGCAAGAACACCGATACACAACCATCACCAAACAATGTGCAACAATATGATGCATGCATGAAACATGGCAATATGAGTGTGTTGGGCTAATGCAACTAAGACCAGAAGGGTTTGAACCAATTTGAACCAAAGATTCAAATTTCAAACTCATACATGGCCCTTTAAAGTGTTTTACCTTGTTCTGCATTAAACATCAAGTTAACTTGTTTCATCATGCATGAAAATAGTACAGATGGATAGGTTGGATTTTTCTGATCATTTTTCATATATAACTTGTCTGATTTGGAGTTACAGATTAAAAGTTATGAATTTTTGAAGTTTAAATTATATTCTGGAATTTCCTATATTAGATTAAATCCAGAAAATCAATTACTGCGTCAGCCTGACGTCAGTGTGACATCAGCAAGTCAACGGGACACGGTCCGGGTCAAACCTGACAGTGGGTCCCGCGTGTCAGTGTGATTAATTAAACTAAATTAATTTAAACTAATCCTAATTAGTTAACAGGGCTGGGCCCCACCTGTCATTGACTCAGGAGAGTCAACCAGGGCCCACCCGTGGTCAAACCCAGGTCGGCTGCACCGGCGTTTAGCCGCCGGCAAGCCCAACGCGGCGGCGGAAGTGGTTTTTGCCGTTCCGGCAACCAAACGAGCCGCGGAGGCCACCGGAGAGGAGCTGAGGACGAACCGCAGCTCTTGGTGGAGTCCGTTGGAGTCGGGGTGGCCAGAGTTGGCGCCGGCGACGACTTTGGCGGCCACCGGAGTTTGGCCGAAGTCGAACTTGACACAAGAGGGGTCGGTGAGGTGCGGGGAGTAGCTAGTTAGGTGCTACGTGACGCGGTGAGCATGATGGACACCGTGGAGTGGCCGGAGGGTGACCGGGAGCACGTCGGCGACAAGCTCCGCGGCGGTGGGTGCGGTTGAGCTCCGGGAGGTCGCTACACGGCTCGGGAGCAAGAGAGGAAGGGAGGGGAAGATGGCTAAGCTCACGGGGAGTTCGACAAAGCCCTTGGTGCGGCCGGGGACGGACCGGAGCGACTACGGCGTTGAAGGGGATCTCCGGCGACGGCGGTTCGGTCGAGGTCGATGCGGTGGGCTTGGGCCTTGCGAGCGCTCGGGGCTTGGCTTGCTCGAAGGAGAGGAGGGTGGCGGAGCTCCTGGACACGGCGGCACGGCGTGGGGTTGACGGAGGGCGTGGCTACGGCGAGGGGGTGGCGGCGATGGCGTCGGCCATGGCGGGGGAGCGCGAGAGAGAGGGGTTGGGGGAGAATGGAGATGTCCTGCGGGTTCACGGCGCTGCGTGGAGCTCATCCATCCAGCCTCGAGGCGAGGAGGTGGAGCAGGGCGGCAGCCAGCTGCGTGGCGCGCGCTGCGGTCGCCGTCGGGCACCTGCCTGCCTACCTGGCCGGCAAGCAGCTCGCTGGAGCGGCGCTGGGCTGGGCCGGCGGGTGGGCCGGGTGCTGGGCGCCAGGTAGGTTTTTCTATTTTTTTCTGTTTTCTGTTTTTTTAATACTTCTGCAACTTTGTTGAATTAATAAAAATACTTAGGCAACTCCTAAAATCACCAAACTACTCCTGGTCCATAGTTGGATTATTTCCAACATGAAACATTTTAGTTTGGAGATATTTGAGCATTTAAATATTTTATATAATTTTAAATGCCCAAATTCAAATATTTATGATTTAATTCAAAAACCCTGAGATGGCCTGGGAAAATGTGCATCACTTCTGGCAGAGGTTCTGAACCAAGACAAAAATGATGGGCATTTTAGAAGGGCATTTCAGGTTCATTGGAAAAGTTTTTAGTAAACCCTAGTTGGTTTCAGAGGGAGCTGGGGGTTCTGTCATCCCCATTTCAGGTTTCTGATGAAAGAATAAACATGATGCAACACTCTAATGCATGAACTAGCTAGGGTGTGACACCAGGTATCACAATCACTGCAAGACCAAGAGACAGCCAGTGTTGAAATTGAACCCCATAGTGAACCTCAAACAGACGAAGGAGTCACAGAACAGGAAGTTTGTGCACAAGAGATTTCCAGTGCCACGACATTGCAGATCACCATCACGAGTACAAAGGAGAAACCCCCCAAGACATCCAAGCCAATGAGGAACTAGAGACTGTTATACCTGGCAAAGAAACAGTCGATGCAGGCACAAATAATACAATCATCAACACAGAGGTAAAAAAATCAACAACAAACCCTTTTCAAACCATTTATGATGTTTGAACTACGTAATACACCCCATCATGGTAATACAACAATTATAAGGCATGTCTGACCCTTTTCTTTGAACAAATGCAGGAAACAAACAAGAACATTAATCTGGAAGATCAAGAAGCGGCGCAACCAAAAAACTGGAAAACACACAAAACTTCAAACAACAACATCTGAAGAGGTGAGGTTACAAAGCTGAGGCAGAAATGAACTTCAAACTATAATTTCAATTTTTTATTGAACAGGAAGAGGAAGCGAGCAAAAGAACCCGCATAAACATTGAACAAGAAAAAGTAGAGGACAGAACGAGACAAGGAGAAACCGTAGTTCCAGCAGGAGACAGTCCTGCAAATCCAGAGAAAGAGGTCTTATAAAAAATTGTAACTCAACAATCAGAGATGCATCCATTTCTTAAATACTTTTTCTGTTGGTGCAGGCACAAGAAGCTCAGGAGAGCACCAACAATCAAGACCATCAAACACAACCAGAGGAGCCCAATGAACAACCCAAACATGTTCATCAAACGGTAGACAATAATGCCACTGAAGACCAAGCCACCAAAAATCCAATCACCAAACAACAGCTACTAGAGTCAGCGCCAGCGTCAATGATTGAAAAGGTGAAGTTATGAAACTTGCAAGCATGAAATTATAAAATTGCCGCGTGCACAATTAAATAAACTCCAACCTACCACACCTGTACTCACTCCAATGCACTCTCACTTTGCCACCTCTATATTTGAGCAGCTGCAAGAAAAAAACAAGGTCACTGACGATGAACAGCAAAAAAAGAGCAAGAGAAGGACCCAAAAACACCACGCGAAGAACATGTAGAACAATCAGCAGTAACAAGTACAGAGGTGAAAACACATAATACCTATGAATTATCTTATAGTTCAAAAATACACATTTCACATTTCACTACTTTCCTCAATCACAGAGAGAGGAGACAGATGAGGAAAAGGAAGCCAAAGAAGAAGAGCAAAATGTTCTTCAAACGGCAGACATCAACGTCAAAGAAGACCACGCGCCAAAATATTCACTCACCGAAAAAACCGCAGCAGAGACGGCAGCAGCGACAACGACTAAAAAGGTAAAGTTACATAAGCTGATCCTCTAAAAGTATAAAATAGCTCTGTTGAAGCTCAAATGCACTGCCACTTAGCCACCTGTGTGTTTCAAAAGATACAAGACAAAAACAACGGCAGCGGCGATGAACTCCAAAAGACAGAACAGGAAGATGCCCAAAAACCTCCACTCAACAAAGAACAAGCACAACAGTCAGCAGCAGCAACGAGAACAGCAGCAGAGACAACAGAAACAACAACGACTGAGAAGGTAAAGTTACATAAGTTGATTCTACGAAAATATAAAGTAGTTCCATGGTTGAAACTTACCACATTTATGATTGAATAGCTGCAAGACAAGAACCATGACAGTGACGATGATCACCAAAACAAAGAACAAGACGGTACCCAAGAAACAATGCCCAATGAAGAACAGGTGGAACAGTCAGCATCACCAACGACAGCTCAACAGGTGAATTTGCACGAAATGTTTCCACAAAACGACAACTTAATCACAATCAAAATAGCTCAAAGCACGCACCGAACGCTTCACTATTTTCCCATAACAGCTGCTATAATTAAAATAAAGTAGCAAGTTAAATCATTTCAATGCTTTTTAAATGACAAAACAGAAACACGAAGAAGGCAACCACGAAGATACAACCAATGAAGCAAGCACACAAATTGTTCCAGAGAAAGAACCAGAAACTATCGAAGAAAACCCTACGCCTTCGTACGATGCCAATTCCCCTTGCAGACAGGTCAGTGCCATCCAGGTCGAGACTAAAAAACAATACAGAAAAAACCACAAGCAAGACATAACAGTTCACAAGAAAAAACATGATGCCAATAAAAGCACAGACGACTCAAATAAGGATGGAGAAGAAACTGAACAAAAGGGTACAATGCAAAAAGAAGAACAAAACATGTCGCAGGAAGGAGAAGGAGAACAAGAAAGGAACAACACTGGACAGGACATATCTTCCAGCATCGAAGCAGGCAAGACAATAGAAACATAATTGCTATCTTTTGATCTTTGTGACTTGGAATTATTTACATTAAATTCAAAATCATCACAGGCACGGTGAAGAAAGGGAGCAAAGATAGCGATTACATCAACAAAGCCATCGAGGACCTGTACAACGTTGTATGCAAGCCATGGACAAAGAGAGAAATGTAAGTTCATGCAACTAACACAGAAAACATTCTTACACACGATCATTTTGACTGTATCACGTGTGAACTAAAACATTTTTCTAAATATACTTTGCAGGGATTAGCTTTTCATTACAACGGACAAGTTTGATGTAAATCTAGGACATGTCTCCGAAAGCTTCAAGGTCGGTAAACCAGTACGCTCCGAAGCAATAGAGCCCATGCTAACAATCTTGATAAAACAACTCAATGGCACACGGAGAAAGATTCTGTCGTTAAGCAACACTGTAAGTAAATACCACGGCAAAAGAATCACGTTTAAAACACTATATATGACTTTATAAATAGATAAACTTCCCCTATAACTGAACTGACAAATTCCCTTTGTCTATCTGTGACGAAACAAGCAGCACTCAATAAGGGAAGCCGGCGACGAAGATCCAATGTGCTACGAAAATAATGATCAACAACAGAATAGAAAAAAATTACTACCTGCAAGGCTTAGATCATTTTTCAACATGAGAGAAGAAGAAAAACTGCAAGATTATAACATGGTAAGGAGATTAGCTGTTTCAAAAACAAAACACAATTTACGTATATGCTATGCAAAGTTCTCTTTTTATTTTATGTTTCTAAATATAAAAATATTTCCAAATGTTTTCTTTTTATTTTGTGTTTTGCAGTTCCTTCTACCATGTTCGTTGAGCGGGTTTGAGCAAGACGAAACTATAAGTCATTACTTCACCATCACAGTTAACATGCAAAAACAGCGTTTTGAACTCCTCGACTCTTCAACTCCATATCCAGGCACAATAGAATTCTTCAGCAATGTAACCAGCAAATTAATGAAAATCTGGAAGCACATAAGCATAGAGCTACAACTTTCAGAAAAAAGCATCGACCATTACAAAAAGGTCAGACTGCAGGTGCCACTTCAAGGAGAAGACACGTAAGCACTTCCAACATCTTCACTTATTTCTTTTTTTTCAATACAAGATTCAATACTACAATTACTGAAATAGTTCTGTTCTTTCGTCTTTTCAATACAACAATTACCACTACCATTGCTCAAACTTTTCTCTTATTTCCGTTTCTTGAAAGCAACAATCTTACCAGCACCATTCATATACATGCAGAATGGACTGCGCATTCTACATGTACATGAACCTGAAGCACTACTCCAGTGATGGAACAACAGCAACCTTAATGCCAGAACAAGTACGAAAGTTGAGGAAAAAGGTTCTATATCAACTAATCAGCCAGCACAAAGGGAATACAAAACTGTCACTAATCAAGTGTACAACAGGTAAGTCTTTTCAGAAACTAAATCTTACAGTTTCGTAACACTAGAATAAGTAATATTTTTTTTAATTATTGTTTTACAGATATGCTGAAATATGAAGTAGATATGGAAGACAAAGAAATGCAACAAGCAGAATGTTGCGTACTAGAAGAGTTTCCGCCAACTACCGGGCCAAAAGAACATATTATGCATGCGACAACCACACAAGAGCATGAAGTTATTGATATATCCAGTAAAGGCAAAAATATTATGGATGTCAGCAGCCACGATGTCGCCCAACAATCTTGCACAGTCCACGAACAAAATGATCCACCAATAGAGCCAGATCAACCACCACCAGACGACAAGATACCACACCATGCCGAAGAGGAAACAGACGAGCAAAATATCAACAGCAATATCACGACCACAGAGCAACTGGAACAAACAGACACTGAATTAAAAGAGGATGACAGAAGCAACGACGTACCAAATACACAACAACAGGTTTCCGAGCAGAAGAAATAGCTTGTTCTTCTTCCAAGAAGAAACAGGCTCAACAAGCAATTAGCAGGGCACCTCCAGCACCATCTCTTTAGACTTCCTAAAACCAAAAACAATGGAAAAGCAGGAAGAAGTTGACGAATTTCTTTCAAACCTTAACCCACTACAACTACAGGTGTACAACGACCACATAAAGATGGGCTCTAACTTTGATTTAATCAAAACATGGCTGACCGAGCATGAAAGCTATGAATTCAACAAAAATCCCAAGCCGTTTCTGACAATCTTGCAGCAAGAGTCAGGAGAACATTCAATGCCTCAATCAGCTGAGAACAGCTCAGACAAGAAAATCTCGGTCAAGAAAAGGCCGGTAAAGCCTTCAAGCAGGCTCCTTGGAGAAATCAAGATTCCTACATTTGTTCCAGGAGATTTCAAATTCATGAACAAAGCCAGAGCACTCCATGAATACCTATTCAGCAAAGAAGGATAGGACGAATGCGGAGAGTAAGTACTTTCTCTTCAATAAACAAAAAAACAAACAAATGTTGCCCCTTTTTAAACCAACCTAACTAATGTATAAACTTTTTCTGCTTGCAGTCTAAACGTGTATATTAGCTCAACGCGACCCGATTGGATTATAGGAAAACAAATAATGGCATAGCTAATGAAAGGAGATGATGGACAGATGGAGGGCTCCATCGCAAACGCATTGTTCGACGAATGGACATCGCAGCAACAATACAACACAACCGATAAAGCCATACTTCCCGTAGAATTTGCAAACGTATGAAGTCCATTTTGACAAAAACACTTGCATCATTTCAGTGAATACAAAGATTGAACTAAAAAGTAGAAAACTTTTTGGTCGCAGGTCGTGCTCGGTGTTAATACTGGAGAGGAAGGAGGACTAGCAGAATTCAATGAGGAAGAAGCATTGAAAGAGTTTGCACCCCTTGTAACAGGCAAGGAACTTTTAAAGAAGAAGTTGGTAAGTTAATAGAAATATAGAAACATAACTCATTCTTCCTACAGATTGCACATTCACATGTCATTTAATTCTCCTGACAAGAATTAACTTTAACTCACTCTGTCTCCAAACACTGCAGATTATGATACCTCACAACACAGATAAACACTACACACTGTACGTGCTCAACAAGTACACGAACTCCATCAACATACTTGACTCACTGAATTACAGACACGGAGACGGAAAAAAAACATGGAAAACACACCACAAGGACCACCAAGAACTGGTACGTCAATTCAACCTTGTTTCCTAATTAGTTTTCCAATTCCTGCATTCCCTTTATTAATAGAAAAACCCAACAATAACACAAATTAAAAGGATGCACGCACTCATGAAGAAGCATTACGGTGAAGCGGAGCTACAAGCCAACAACGAACCAAACTGGTCGCGGATAGCACAAACACCTAACAGAGTTTGCGTGCCAAAACAGTAGGGTACCCAATGCAGACACTTCATGGCTCAATTTGCAAAATACTAGAATGGCATTGAACTCATAAAAGATGATGAGGATTTCAATGTAAGTGAATAGTACAAGAGCAACAATTTTAATTTTTACAAGTAGCACTACTTGAATACTTCAATATCCGATAACCTCCATGCAGCAAAGCAACGTAGATGCCGAGTGGAAACCAGAGTTCCTTTTTACAACCATATTTGGTGAAACAAACCAACTAAAGTGGGAGCAACTACCTGGAAGAATCAAAGAATTCAAACCAGAAACTTTAAAGTTCTTTTCCACCAAAAAAGGTAAGAAAATCATTTCTACTTATCCTCTTTTTTGTAATAACCTACACATCACATGGTGTTCACCAACATCTTTCGTATCACGAGAGCTTACATATAACATATCTGCTTCCGTTGACTGAAACAGATGAAAAAAAGGAAAAAAAGACAAAGCACCAGTCCATATCCAAAACATTCTCATTACTTCCAACACACAAAGGAGGCGTCCGACCTCTTCCATCTAGTCATGAGCGACAGCTGGCAAGAGGAATACAAAAAGTGAGTTGTTTTCTATTGCACCTCAAAATAGTTGGACAGAGCCCAAAAATAATGTAAGAATCTGTTTCCAACTAACCGTCACCTCCCAAATAATTTCATCTCCCCTGTCGCAGCAAAACTATATTTAGACGCATCCGCAGGGACAGTGAAAGCACGCAACTTACTGGAGCCCAGCTGAAGGCAGTATTTGGTCCAAGACCAGCACAGACGAACAAACGACATCATATGGAAAAGAGGATCCTCGATGACATAGCAGAAATCTGGGAAAGCAGACAAGAATCAAAACAGAGTGACAGAGTAATATTAGGCCCAAACTTTGCAGAGGTAAACTTTTAAAAAGCAAAATTTTGTGAACATTGCAACAACTACTCTTTTTATATTATTACACGGATCTTTTTTCTAACAATTTTTTTCATCATAAATATTGTTTGCATCATATATTGGATTTGAAGAAACACACAACTACTATTACAAAATTTAAAAATGAATTGCAAAAAACAAAAAATCAGCTTGTTCCCATGTATCTCAAGGAAAATCAATGGAAAAAGCTCTCAACAGCAAACATGGTAACAACCTATTCTACCATGACAAAATCTGAAAATATGCATTCTATTAAATTACTTTATATTAAACTGTCATCTAAGCAACATGTTTTTTGTACGCAGATATTCATTCCAATCGAGAAGCATGACCGCTATGTACTATATGTGCTGGACAAATACAAACACAAAGTTCACATTATTGATCCTCGAGAAACAACTCACGAGGAATTTGAGAAAGAAAAGATACACATCGACAAATTGACACCAGAAGAAGCAAGTCGAGTACTTTAGAAAAATGAAGATGCCAGAAAAGAAAGAGAAAGACAGTTTCAGGAATATCATGTTCATAAGACGGCAATCGTAAGCATTTATACATAACAATTTTTTCAGTTTTACAAGTTGAAATATTAAAACAATTAATTACAAAATACAATATTCCCATGTACCTATATTTAAAGAAGTCTTCAACATCATACTAGGACAAACAATGAATGCCAAGGGTACAAGATGGCAGACTCATACTGTGCAAGATGTTCCAGTGGTAGAAAAGGGAGAATCAACATTTGCTGTTTTAAAAGCTTGCATTCCTCTACAATGGTGAAAAGTTTATCGAAGACCTGGAAGATTTGTCTGTAAGTTTATATATATTTACTTATAAACAACTTATATGCACAAACTCTAATAATATACTTCTCTTCTCGGCAAAATTTCACAGGATGAGGTCGAAGACTGGAGGGCAGAGCCAATGTACATTCTCTTAAATAGCGAGATGAATCAAGTCAAAGCTAGTGAAATGGGTGACGAGATTAGCAAGATCTTAAGGAAAAATGAAGACAAAAACTTTTGATTTAGCCCGCGAAGCTAATTCTATCTAGACGTGACAAAACAGTTTGTCAATAACTCACATTTATATGTAATGTAGTTAGAAATTGCGTGTTCATGTTCAAAAAAGAACTATTCCGACAACAGTGCGTCTTACATCATAAGAGAGCGCCAGTAAACTATAAACAACAATGCCTCTTCTTATTTGTACAACAGTAGTGACTCCAAAAACGAACCCTTACGCGTGAATCTGGAAAGCACCGTCCCGTGCCTCCAGAGGCGACATGGCCTCGTGCCACCAAACCCTGAGTCACCATGCCTCCAGGCAATATCCACACACACACACATACCCTTACGCGTGACTCTGGAAAGCAACGTCCCGTGCCTCCAGAGACGACATGGCCTCGTGCCACCAAACGCTGGGTCACCATGCCGCCGGGCAATATCCACACACACATATACCCTTACGCGTGACTCTGGAAAGCACCGCCCCGTGTCTCCAAAGACGACATGGCCTCGTGCCACCAAACCCTGGGTCACCATGCCTCCGGGCAATATCCACACACACATACCAAGAGCGCCTCAACCGTTGCTAGCTCCTATGCACACGTGACTTCACATGCTTCAAACCCGTGCCTATGGAGGCAACATAACAATGTCTTTGTAGTATGCACACATATGCATACACACACAAACATATATATCATCAACAAAGCATAACTCTTAACCAGACGTGACCGCACATTCTTCAAACCTGTGCGTTCTGAAACAAAGCAGCTTGCCTTTTGCATGACCTGCTAGGAGGTTTCCTCGCACCGGAGGCACCGTGTCACACCGCGACGGACAATGCGCCGCACGAACCAGCACACACTTCGACCAACACACACTTCGACCTATGCCCCCCCTTCAAGATGTTTATGAAAATTAAACGAGCCAAAGGTGAGCAGGAGGTTCCCTCGCGCCGAAGGCGCCGTGTCACACCGCGACGGACAATGCACCGCACGAACCAGCACGCCACACGAACCAGCACACACTTCGACCAACACACACTTAGACCTATGCCCCCCTTCAAGATGTTTATGAAAATTAAACGAGCCGAAGGCGAGCAGGAGGTTCCCTTGCGCCGGAGGCGCCGTGTCACACCGTGACGGACAATGTGCCGCACGAACCAGCACGCCACATGAACCAGCACACACTTCGACCAACACACACTTCGACCTATGCCCCCCCTTCAAGATGTTTATGAAAATTAAACGAGCCGAAGGCGAGCAGGAGGTTCCCTTGCGCCGGAGGCGCCGTGTCACACCGCGACGGACAATGCGCCGCACGAACTAGCACGCTTTTCTTCAATTTAGTAAAGTTATACACCCGTGCCTCTCCTAGTGCTCACCTGTGCCTATAAAGAAGTCACACAATTGAACAATTCTGAAGACTGTCGTTTTACAATAAAAAGTTGCTTTTTTCGTTACTTGAAAGGTCATATATGATAGTGTTGGTAGTCCCCGCCCGTAACTACCCCATAAATCTCCATTACCCGGAAATATAATGGGAACAGAAAGGGAAACGTTAAAGGGAAACAGGGAACCAAGCGCGCGAACTGGTATTTATTTTTGTTTTCGCGCGGAAAGGGAAAACGGAAAAATGTGATAGTATGAGGGTCAAAGTGCAAAACGCATGAAACCACAAACCGGAAAGGGAAAACCGGGAACCAACCACGCCACCTGGTTTTCCCTGGCGGGAGCGCTCTGCGCAAGACACTTGTCACGCGCGGGGCGCTCCCGAACCGCTCGTTAACTAGTTGCTCCCCTAATCACCGTATCACCGTTTTTATTGGGCTGTGATTGATCATGCCAAACACCTGGACACCCTATTGGGCCGTAGCCCATAGCAACTGGAGCGGCAGCTAGCAGGAGCGCAAGCCGAGGGTGCGTTCACTGCGGCAAATACGAAGGGTTGTGTATTTTTTTAACAATTTTGGTTTCATTTTGAGACAATGGAGTGTATTATCTATGTTGGTGTGTATTGTTAGCATGTACGAGTATTATCTATGTTGGTTTTGCATTAATAAAATGTGCTTTAGAGTTCGCCCGAAAAGTTTCATCCTCCGCCACTGCGCGTTCAGGCATATCTGTGGACGTTTAAGAGGCTAAATTAGATATATCTGTTTGCAGATGCTCTAAATATTACAGTCCGACTAAGTTTTGAAAATTGTCTACGAATAGGGCATAAGGGGCAAAATAGTTGCCCATCAGCGCCAAAGGCCTTTGTGCCATATTCCAATTTAGTACTCGATGACAATCATACCCTCATAAAAATCATACATTTTGTAAAGTGCTTCCCAATTTTGGCAACCAAAATGGGTTACGCTCTGAGCATTGCACAGATTTACTTCAAAATCCATATCATGATGGGTCCTTAGGTGCATTTTCGTTGTTTCAAAATTTTCATGGTCTTCAAAACCCATCCTCTCCAAGACATAGCGTCTTGCATGGCATGGGATAAGCTAGTCGAATTGTAAAAAATGAAAATTAAACGTTGAAATAGTTGAAGTCATGCTTAATTATGAAAAAAAAATACTTGTCGTTGTTGCGTACCGTTTCAACATCGAAGGTCTCCTCGAGCTTAATGCTGAAGCGCTGATCTTCATCCAGCTCAACAAACCTGTCGCACATACCTCGATCGTCGTGGCACCAGCTGCACTCCCCCGGGAGACTGTCGTCGTCCGAGTACGACATTTGTTACGTTCATAATTCAAAGATTAAACTTGTACATATTCTAGCACAAGTCATGCCAGAATTCACGGAAAAATCTGGCATGACCTTTGCTAAAAAAGGACATATCGAGCGCCTGAAATTTGCCGGAACGGAAATTAATCAACACTCCGGCAAAACATAGGGCACTCGGAGGTGTAACCAAAACATGAAATAATTGCTTAAACTAAAAAATAACAACAAATATGGCATGTTCAACTAGTTCTGTTAATTCAACTAGTTCTTACTAAATATAAACTTACTATAAATAGAAAAAACTAGTTCTTTCTAAAAATAAAGTAGTTCACCTAGTTATTAATTTACTTACTAAATTAGTTCAACTAAAACTAAACTTGTTCAACTAAAACTAAACTAGTTCTATTAATTCAACTTGTTCTTACTAAATATAAACTTACTATAAATAGAAAGAAACTAGTACATCTACTACTACTAATTAACATCTACTACTACATCTACTACTAATTAACATCTACTACTGCTAATTATACAACTAGTTTACCATCACTACTACTAATTAATATCCACTACTACTAAAAATTATTATCTATGAACCCTAAATTAACACCTACT
>NC_057795.1:105004020-105011875 GCF_018294505.1 Triticum aestivum
AGGGCGACGGCGGTGAGGTCGAGGGCGACGACAGTGTGATCGAGAGCGGCGGCGGGCGACGGCGGTGAGGTTGAGGGCGGGCTCGGGCGGCGGCGGTGAGGGCAGGCTCGGGCTCTCGGGCGGCGGCGACAGGAGTAGGGGAACAGGTCGCGGGGGGGTGAAAGGAGGACTTAGCGAAATTTTGAGCCGAGGGCGGTTAAGTCGAACTAGCAGTAGCGATCATAAGGAAAACGCGATATAGCTAACTTATCTATAGCGCGTTTTAGTGAAAAAACGCTACTGCTAATGGAAGCAGTTATTTCTTTTGTTTATCCCAATATCAGTAACGCTTTGTCCTAGAAAAACGCTCTAAGTCTAAGCAATGTAAAAACATCAAAAATATACATTGATCATCATTGATCTTTTTGTGTAGAATCTAAATAGTCAATATGAATCATCACTGTACCTGTATAGGTACAGGCGAGGATTCATATTGCAGCCACAAATCATACACATATAGTTCAATGAAGACCAAGTGCTTGAGATAGGTTGAGAAGTAACATATTTAAGGTGGTAAACACCTTGTTCGCTTAGCAGTATGGGACTAAACTTAATTAGTTGCGGTGATACTTAGCAGTAGCGAGTTTTGAGGAAAAACGCTGCTACTAAGTACTTTAGCAGTAGCGTGTCCCTTGGAAGGGCGCTACTACTATATCTAGCCTGGAGGCAACACCGTGACAATTATAGTAGTAGCGCTCGTTTCACCTAGAGCGCTACTGCTACTTAGATATTAGTAGCGTTCTTTTCTGAAGCTCGCTAATTATCAGTAACGTCTGTTTTTAAACCACGCTGCTGCTAAGATTCTGTGTATAAGGTTTTCCCTAGTAGTGAGCGTTTATTTTATTTCAAATAATCCAACCAACTAGCATGGTGAGAGACCCATGGCCTTCCCATCAGGGATGTTGTTGCCAGACATATTGCGCCACCAATGGAACGGAGAGTGCAACGGCCCCCAAGTTTCCGTGTTAACCGCATGAACGCCAAGCCAATCTTTGACGAAGTTCCAAATTCTAATAGTGAAATGACACTTGAAGAAAAGATGGCTTCCACTCTCTTGCACCCACTGACAAAGCGAACAAAGGCCACAATTTTGCCAACCCCTCCTAGCAAGCCTATGGGCCGTCCAAATCTATGTTGGTTTGCAAGCCATGCAAAAAATCACCTCCGAAGGAGCCCAAACGTTTCAGATGTAACAGTGCAAGGTGGTGCACCTTGATCCAGTGAATTGCACATTATATGTCTAGGCCTAAGAATGATGCCCATTCATCGAGTGCTTCCGAATCATTTCGTCCACGACGTCCTCAGAGATATGGGTGTGGCGAAGGTGCTCTCAAAGCGTGAAAATTGTCTAAGGTGCTCCATGGGAAGGTCATATTGAGTTTTATCTTGTGGATCCAAGCATCGTCCGCCAAGGCCTCTTTAACTTTCCTTTTTTTTGCGAGGACACTAGTACAAAAGGGAACTATTAAGACCCCATAATTGCACACGATGGGGAAGCAATGGGTGCCATGTCAACATTTTAGATGGTATGAATATAAAACTGTTTGTACAGAAAAATAAATGTATGCGACCAGACGGCCATCGCGCACGACCAAGGAAACAAAACTATTTGTGACATAGTACATACATGTTCGACGAAGAATCGTTTGCAAAGTTGTTAGTTATCGCCCACGGTTTCCTTAAGTAAATTGTTTGCATTATACGACTCATGGTTTCAGAAAGTCAATTGTCTGTGATAACTATAGTCATTTCACACACAACTTATGGAGACCGGTGTGTGATTAGATACAGAGGGTTCACTCCTGTGACAACACCACTCCCCTTCTTCATTCTAGCAGAACACTCAAATGATCAAACCATACATTTCATAGTCACACTGTGACTTTTACATTCATACGATCGAACTACAGTATTTAAACAAACAAACTAATTATGGCTGCATCTTGCGTCGGTGTTGGTGTACTCCCAGACATTAGGCCAAGCTTCAAGTAAGGCCAGAATGTTCTGGACTTCCGCGTCCAGGAGCCGGTTGACGGGCAGGGGAGCGGCGACTGGCGGCGCTGCAAGGAAGATATCGACGACGGCAGCCATGCCGCTAAGGCGGGCACTGGCACATGCAAGGTAGGGACAAGCGCGTGCATGGGCGCAGGTGCTAGTGCAGGCGTTGTGCACGTGCACATCGGCGAGGACTTCGTGGATCCCTGCAGCTTCAAGCCAGGCAACGATGTGCGGTGCCCAAACCATCAATGCCACAGACATGGACACTGCTGGCGCGGGCGTGGAAACAGGAGCTGGCACGGGCGCGGGAGCAGTCGCGGCGACTTCATCAAGGCCCTGTCAAAATCGTCCCATAGCTCCTTATATTCTTGCTCCTCTGGCTCGCGGTCTTCCTTGGCAAAGTGAAAGACTAGGGGCAGCCCATCCTGCTGCGTCATTGTGTGCAGCAAGGTCAGTCTTCCTCAGCAAAGTGGAAGACTAGGGGCAGCCCATCCTGCTGCACCATGGTGTGTGGCAAGGTCTGACTTATTGGAGCCAGGCGGGCGAGAGGTGAATCGGAGGGGGGATCAAAAGAGGATTGTAGCGAGAGCAGGGAGTGCAACGGTTTATTAAACAGCGTCTCAACGCCACTAAGGGGGCAGTTGGGAGAAAAGGCAGGCGGAGGAGGGAAGTCAAAGGGCTCGCCTCCCGGTAAGCCTATGCAGCAGCCTGCTTGCACACCTCCCGTCCCGTCAACTCACACGGTGCAGCGGCCTGCTTGCACATCTTCGCACGGCACCTCCCGGACTATCAAAAGCGGGATGCATGGCACGGTACCTGTGAAGAACAATGTCGTGCATGAATTTGTGACATGATATAGTAGGTCCTTCACAGCCAAGATAAAAATATTAGAACAATTCAGTTAAAAGTATTTTCAAAACACTGGCACCGATAAAACAGTTCGGTCATAGCCAAGAATCCAAGTTCGGTTGATTTGCTATGATACAAACATGAGGCAGCAGTACCTACTCAAGTTCAACAACTTAGTGGTTCTTACCCACAAAAAAAAAAAACTTAGTGGTTCTGAGGATTT
Source organism: Triticum aestivum (assembly GCF_018294505.1). Taxonomy (NCBI): domain Eukaryota; kingdom Viridiplantae; phylum Streptophyta; class Magnoliopsida; order Poales; family Poaceae; genus Triticum; species Triticum aestivum. The sequence goes on from NC_057795.1 coordinate 105,007,130, forward strand.
GTCAACTTGTTCAGTTTGTACCAGATAGCAAAATTGAAAAACTTGACAGTATCTGACAGAACAATGTGATGAGTACAAATGAATTATAGCCTCGATCCATGAACAAATACTGGACCAAATATTGGCGGTACATAGGGTGCATCCTTACTTGCATAGCACATGAGCTCAGGGGAGAACGGTCGAAACACTTCTCATCTACTTACAGAATCATGGGTGGCTTTGTTACATCGGCAGTAGGGGGAAAGAATACATGACATCGAGGTCCCGGACGAGAAAAAGAATAATAATCACATGTGTCATCGCCTATATCCCATGTGGCTGCAGGCAATCTCAAACTCCTGGGGTTTCTAGTAGACGACAATCGGATTTGTTCTGAACTAAACTTCAAGCAGCCGTCTGACGGATCACCATCCTACAAAGGCACAGTTCTTCCGAGCATGTTCAGGGATGAGCTTCACCAGGATGTCCATCGGCACGCCCTTCAACTCTGTTCAAGCCCAGCACGCCGGAGTTGAAGATAAGTAGTTGATGTGGGGTTATAGTGCGAGTGAGAATTGATATTGTAGACTTACCATGGGGCTTGAAGTTAAAGAGTGGAGGAAGAAAACGGCCGTTCGGTAAGCGGGTGTTTGGGTCCCGAAGTTCATCGAAGAATGGATGAATTAATGCTTCCAACTGTATCAGGAAAGCAAGTAGGAATGTCAGCTACAGCTTGCACAAAACTGAGTCTGTTCGAATACAGGGAAGCAAAAGCATTTAATTCAGTGATGACAATAAATCGAACTTCTTAAGGAAACAGCATTTGCTCAAACAATGTAGCAACACTCACAGCAGTTGAACGCAGGCTTGGTGAATATTGCAAGAGTCTGGAGACAAGATCTACTGCTTCAGCAGGCATTCTTTTATGGAAGATCTGATGGGGATGAAAACAGTAATGTTATACTGCAGCCTTAGAGGCAAGTAAAACAGCTAACACAAGGTTCCTACCTTGTGCCATGGGTGAGCTTTGATTTGCGGGAATTTAAACTCAGTATAATTTGGATTCATGCACTTAATTTCTTCTCGTGTAGGGGTACCTAAAACCTGATATGAAACAATGTAAGTAGGTGTAAATACAACTAAAAGATGGTAACTTCCTTGGAAACAATGTAAATAGGAGCAAATACAATTAAACAGAGAGCAACTTGCTGGGGAGAAAGATTGTAAATGTACCTTGATGATTTCAACAAGCTGATCAACACCACTGTCCCCAGGGAATATAGGCTATTAAAGAAGAGAATAGATCTTAGGCTGACAGATCCCATAGGCTGGATAGTTTAATAATCACATATAAATTGTGTGATCACATACCTGTCCTAGAAGGAGTTCAGCAAGAACACAGCCAGCAGACCAAACATCAATTGCTGTTGTGTATTCAGTAGCACCAAATATGAGCTCTGGGGCTCTATAGTACCTTGAACAGATATAGGAAATATTTGGCTCTCCTTTTACCTATTGAAAGTAAAAAATAATTAGACAACATCAAAATGCCAATGTCGTGCAAGTGTGAATATCAGGTAATGTGTGATCATACCAGCACTTTCGCGCTTCCAAAGTCACATAATTTCAACTGATGAGTATGTGGATTCACCTGGCAAAAATATTTTTTCATCAAATCATCTGACTACACCAAAAGTAGTGCTTGACTATACATTAAATGCGTCAGAAAGTATTCGATCGATTTGTACGCACCAGAAGATTTTGAGGCTTAATATCTCTGTGACATACTCCAATGCTGTTGTGAATGTATGCCAAAGATCTACATATCTGTAAATTATAATCAATTTCATAGGTTATGGTCAGTACTAAGTAGTTCTTGAATAGATTACTAACAGATTTTTGGCATGAAAAAACATGAACTTTACCTGATACATGTACAGTTTTGCATATATCAGGGGCATGCGTTGGTTCATCTTGTTGTAATGCTTAATGACACGATGAGCAGTCTCCGGAACATACTCAAGCACCAGGTTGAGGTAAAGCTCCTCCTTCTCAGTCTTTGAGAAAAAACAATGCTTTAAAGCCACAACATTTGGGTGGTCAAGAACTCGCATCGTTTGCAGCTCACGGTTCTTGTATCTCTTGTCTTGAAGAACCTTCTTTATAGCCACTGTCTCGCCAGTTTCAAGACACTTGGCCTATGCAAGATCATTCAAAAAAGTTGGGGCCATCAGGAATTACTAAATTAATGTGTGCAAAGATTAACACATCATGAAACTAAATAATACTCCCTCTGTCTCAAAATGTAAGACGTGTCAAAAATCTCTTACATTTTGAGTCGGAGGGGGTACTGATTATCCAGTAACAAACCTGGAAAACAGTTCCAAATGACCCATTACCAACCACGCGCTCAGCCATGTAGCTAATGGTCTGCAATGCAGATAGATAACTTAGTGGACGGAAGTTATTGAGCTACAGAGAGGATTGCAAAAACACCACTTAATATAGATTTTTTACATACCTGTTTTGCTTGCCCATTTCTTCCCTCAATGCTTGTGACTATAATATGGCCCGGTTCCGTCCCATTGCCGTTGACTACTATATCTTCAGTGTCCTGCGTTATTCAGAAACAAAATTAGGAACTGATCACCTGCCAAAAGACATAAGATGAATTGGTCAACCACTCTAGGGAGATTATTACCCTGTCATCCCTTATGCTCATACTGCCCATCTCGTTCGGAAGTCGGTCGGCATCACCACTAGTACTCGTGTCATTCTGGAAGCGCGAGGAAGGACGCACCGCACCAACCGAGGCCATAATGTGGTAGAATTACCCAATAAGAGTTACAGGCTACCGTTCAGAATGCACCGTACTTGGTTAACCTGCAAAAGGCAGCATTACTGTGAGTCAAAAACGTACAGGCAAGTCGATCGCTTAAAGCAGGTGACCAGGATGTCTAAGGACGTCCACTTATGGTTGCAGACAATTTCTATTGCTTGATAGGCTTTAAGATACTGAAAAGGTTGTAATTTTACACTCCCAGCGCCCTCTCGACTGCCAAATTCCTATCGATATTGGAGAGCATGTTCTGGGTGGCTCAATCCAGGTCTCGTGACAAAGCAGAATTAGACTGTAGTTCCTACATATCATAAAGCTCTTTCTAAAAGTCTGATCACGCAGGACATACTCAGCAAACTCGATACCCGCCGTTAGCCTCCGAAGCTTGTTGACCAATTCGTGTCTCCTTGCCTGGAACGACAGAATTCTCGATCCAGATCACCATGTTTCCATCGAAGCCCGCGTCCATACTCACCAACTCCCCTCCAATCCAAAGACATTCAGGATCGCCGAGAAACCAGCAGAGGACGCAATCGAGCTCCGAGCTCCAAATTTTGCAAGCCAGAAGAGGGGAAAAAAGGAAAACAAACACCTATCATCCGAACAGAGGGCAGGCCAGCACCTAAAACGCAGCACCCTAAGACCACCAAACCCTAGAACCACGGATTCCTCCCTCACGCTCGCGCAAAGACCAGCCGGAATCGACGGATCGGACCTGAACCGGGATAGGATTGATCGATCGATTACCTGCCGGATCAGAAGGCCGGCCTGCCCGACGCGGGGATCCGGGGCGGAATCCGCCTGACGCAGGGGTGAATTTCCCCCCTCCCTCCCCAGCTCCGGCGCGGGACGTGGGGGGAGGATCGGAGGAGAGGAGGGGGCGGCGAGCGAGCGAGCAGAGCAAATGAGAGGGAGGGGTGGCCAGGGGAAAAAAGAGGTTATAATGCGGAGGAGGAAAAAAAAGATGTGATTAATTAATTAATTGCGTTGGGGGATTCATTTACTCGTTGATTAATTAATTACTAAAACCTGTCCGTTTGACCGTTGAAAGGTTCTGGCCCCGGGGCGCCCTCCGCGTGTCATGTGGTGTGGGGCCGTTTTGTCTGTATTTTATCTCTTGTCCCATGGATCAAAACATACATAGCCTTTTCTTTTACAAAATACAATTGCATATATGTTCATATGCAAGCACGTACACTTATCTCTATGAACGGACGCACCTTGTAGTCGATAGGAATATCTCCTACTGAATAAATGCAAAATATAAAAAAATGTGAGCATCAGTATAAGTCTAGAACTTAAACTCTGATGGGTTGCTTCCACCACAAGAATAAACAAGCTGAGCTATGCTCAATTTGCGTATATAGCCAGTTTGGTTGGGGCAATTGAAACTACGGGAATATGAACTAAACCGGTAAATTTAATGCTAATTAAGGATAAACTCGTGTTGTTTGAGTAACATGGGAGGGGTGAGAATTGGGGAGGAATTGTTTTAGTGATTACATGTTAACCTTTCATCACGACTTTTAATTACATGTAAACCAGTGGATTTGATCGAGAAATTAAAAGTACCAAGTTATCTAAAGATGTGAGAAGGGAAATAAATATCGACCTACTGGAAGAACTTGACAACTTTGCACAAGAGATAGTCAAACAACACATTAATTTTATATACTTGGCTAAAATTGAGAGGCAGCCCTCCCATATCTAGGTGGGCTTACAAGAGACTTCATGATTATCCCTCGGTAATTTTAGGGTTTTACTCTTAGGTTACACTATCTTTTCAGCAAGTAGGTATTTTCCACTCTGCACTTACACATCGAAGAAGATAGTGTATGGTTGAGATCCCCCTTTGCTCGGGCTCCTCTAGTAGTTGAGGTGGCTTCCTTTCCTGTTGAGACTCATTTATCCAGTGGCTTACGGCTTAC
>NC_057795.1:105012190-105018719 GCF_018294505.1 Triticum aestivum
CCTTGACATGACGTGAACCGATGGGATACCTAAGTTAGTTACCTTCGAGTCTTGGTGAGGCATCTCATGTCGCCACAGTCTATCCACCCATAATCCTCGCGAGTTGGCATTGAATTCCATAGTGTCTCGTTGATTTGGGTGGCAGTAAGCCCCCCCACACCACCAACATATGGGACCCTAGCCATGCATTTGGATAATAACCTCTATACTGTGAATGAAGGAGTGGAACCACTATGAAAACCCGGCACACTTGCAATTTTGGTTGGCAAGGTGGTTGGGGTGAGTGACAACAATCACCAATGGAGGCCGTACGGGAGGAAGATGGTCTATGGTTGGGCCCATGGCCTTTGGAGCTCCCTAACCTTATCATGGTTTCTCGTCATGTTTTCAGATGTCTTATCCATTGCATGTACTTATTTTCTTTTTAGACAATTTAACTGTGAACTTTTGTCAGCTTCTTCTACATCATAGCATGCACAATTATATCTATTCTAAGGATTCTTTTGGTTCGGGGGAATCCAGTGACAAGAGAACCAGGAATGGGGAGCTCTTCCTTTTTTATCTGTCCGACTCTTTGATCTTAAACTTAAAAATGTTGGTTTTAAGAACGAGTGATTGCCCTTCTTCAACCCTTACTTTCCAACCGAAAAGCGGGCGGCTAATGTGTTCTACTTTATAGAATTGGTGGATGCCTCTTCCAGGCGCGAATAGCTCTACCCGAGGTTTGACGTCAAAGCCGTGAGCAAGAACCATTTCCAAATTACATACAATATCTCACTCTTCTTTAATTACTCTTCCACTTCACCTTCTATCTTATGACTCACGGTGTATGTCAAGGATAGATACAGCTGATGTAAGCGCAGATGAGAGTGTCAATTTTAACTTCTTCTCATAATTCTAATACGGTAATACTCCGTGGCGGTTCAGCTAATCCGACTCCGTGCGCCCCATTTCGCAGGCAAAGCAACCGTGACGTACAAAATGTTGATGTGAGAATAAAACTATCTTTGAAGCCATGACGACACATCAGGGGTTGAAGAGAGCATATGATTGGATATTCTTCTTCATTTTTATTGTACATATAGTATTGAAAAGCGTATGATTGGAGGGTCCGGCACACAGGCTGTCTTGGTCGGAGCTGGGAACCCACTCCGCCTGCCTGCCCACAGCAACAAAAAGAAATAATGTTTAAAACTCCCATCCGATAGAGTGCGGAAGAAGCATGTCCATTTTTAATCTCCTGGGGACTAAAAGCTTGACATTGTTGGCATGCTGAGCACTCATCGAAAAACTTGGAACAGCTTCAGGCAAATCTATTTTTGCCCCTCTTAATTATTGAGACAGTCTTTGAGTTTCTCTATTTTATTTTGTTTATTCAGGCTAGACAGTCGTCTTGGGGCTCGATCATGTCGTGATGGACCTCTCCCTTTTTGCGTATGTATTTTAAATTTCCTTTTATAAAGTTGGCCTAGACAGAAGGCGCCTACCTACTTGACAACCGGTGCTTGGCGATGATGACTGTCCCAGAAAAGAAGCAAATGGGGAGTCTAAATCTCAACTTGTCCAAAGCAAAATGCTTTGGAAGCTGTCGCTCGGTTTTGTTCAACACGCACTCAGGCCGGCCGCTTCTTCCCAGTTTTTCTGATAGAGAAGGCTTCTTCTTTCCAGCTGCATGAGTTCTTCACTTCTTTAGCCACAAAGTTTAGTTTTCTCTGCCCGGGCCTGTTTGAAACGCTCGAGATCGATCAAGCAGAGGGACGAAGCCAGGAAATATCTGAGTGGAAAGAGTAAATTGCTGAAAGCCACCACATTTATGGCTAGGGTACTGCAAAACTACCGCTTTTATCAAAAATCACAAAAAACCACCAACTCTGAGGCAAGTGAGTAACAAATCACACCGATTCACAGATTAGCTCGCACAAATAGCAAAACTAACTGGTGGGACCCACTTGTCGGTCCAACATGGCATGTCTATGTGTACACTTTGATGAGGTGGAACGTGGGTCCCACATGTCATCCACCCACCTCCTTTTCCCTCTCTTCTTCTTTCCCATCCACTTCTCCTTCCACGTTCTCCTTAGGTGCGGCCATGGAGATCCAGCGGAAGCGGCGGGCTGCGGTGGTGCATCTCAGGTGCGTCCATGGCTGCGGTGCTCCCGCTGGGGCACGCGCACTCGGCCCGGCCTTCTCTCACTGGGACACGGGCAGCCGACCCAGCCTTCTCCCACTGGGCGATCGCGTTTATGGGAGGCGGCTGGAGGAAAGGGAGGAGCCGCCGAGGGCCCGACGGTGGATCCCGGCGGCTGTAGCCGGATCTCGGCCGCGGGCACCGGGACCACCCCGTGCGTGCGCGGGATCCAGACGGCAGGAACAGATTAGGCGGCGTCGCGGCAGGACTGCCTCCGATAGCTCAGGCTCCGGGCACGGCTCCCTGGGCACGTGCGCCGCCAGCATGGCTACCTCGACGGGAGGGACACTCGTCGGAGCTGGAGCGGCGCTGCTCAGCAGCTCGGGCTCCGGGCACGGCTCACCGGGCTCGTGCGCCGCCAGCATGGCTGCCTCGACGGGAGGCGCGCTCGCCGGAGCTGAAGCGGCGCTGCTCACCGTTGACCTCGCATGCCTACCTCGCCGAGAACCAGGAGTCGGGGTTGTCGCCGTCGGGGCAGGGCCGGAGTCAACGGGGGAGAGAGGGAGGGGAAGAAAGATGTAAGAGGAGTGGGGCTGTCATGTGGGACCCTTGGCCACATCAGCGTATTGTCCATGTAGATATGCCAAGTGGACCCGACAGGTGGGCCAGCCTTGTAACTTTTCCTATTAGTTGCGGCTTGCAGCTCGTTTAGTGCAATCTGTTACTCACTTGCCTCGGAGTTGGTGATTTTCTGTGATTTTTGACAAAAGTGGTAGTTTTGCAGTATCCTAGCCACAAATGTGGTAGCTTTCAGCAATTTACTCGAGTGAAAACATATTATTTGAAATTATTTCACTTCTCCGATTACAAGGAGTAATAATAATTATTGAAACTTCAAAATGCGTGTGAGCGATTAGCCAGAAGAACATCTCTATCTACTAACAGAACAAAGAACACCATATGTTCCAAAAAAAAACCATGTGTTTCTTAAACGCATTTCAGATGGTTGTTTTTTCGGCCGCATTTTCCAATGGGGCTGTTTTTCAATAACCAAAATTTCCTAATTGAGGGTTCATTGTTTTAGTCGCATTTTAGATGGTTGTGTGCGACTTTACCTTTCATTTTCCCTAGTCTTTTATGGATTTCACACCTCGTTGATGGTTGCTCGAACATGACATGTAGTGTAATGCCTCGTACCGGCTGCAGAGTCATGTTTCGACATGTCTATTTAATATTGGAAATCGCAGGGGCACGCACCTGCCAAGCCCAGACCGGCCACTCGATTGCCTCGCGATTTGTGAAGTTGAATCCCGCATAATGGTACAATACATTTTAAGTTTTAATCGTTAAAACTTGTGATTGTTTATTTGAAAATTCTGATTTTTCTCAATTGCGAGTACCAAGTTTCAGAATTGAAACTTAACATTTTTTCCAAAATTCATCAAAATGTATTTAAAATGATCTTATTTGAAAGTTCTCATCACGAGGAACATGAATAAGAAAACAAATTTTAATTTGGATTTTCTATTCAGAAGATATGAAAGTTTAAAAATTGAAAGCCAAATAAAAGGACGCGCGAGGAACTCGGTGCCCCTATGTGCCCTAATTCCTCTCTTTATTTAATGTAAGCATATGTGTTGAGTCATTGCGCCAATGGAATAGAAAATAGATTTACCAGGACGATATGGCCAACACAATTCTACTAAAATATATTAATGTTTTGTAATTAAAAGCTTGGTTTAAGTAATAAGTCCCAAATAATTTCCTCTCCTAACCCTACCGAGAGGCAATATTGGACGTGTTGCGTCGTCACTTTACCTTTGCCGTTAGATTTCCACCCCCTCATACTCCTTATAAGCATTGCCGGTGTGGGAGCACAGAGAGGCTCTTATATATCGGGCAAAGATGTGGTTTTCCCAATTTTGGGTATTTTTGATAGGTCATCATTGTCCGTCACTTTGGTCTCTCCGGTGATGGCGGTGGCAGCGTCTGCCAAGGACAGAATTTTTCTCGAGCCCTCTCATCTTGATGTTGTTGTATGTGGCACCTTCGATGGTCTGGATTCTTGTTGTCCTTTTTGGATAGTCAGGCTAGGGTTTGCTAGCTTTGTCGGCGACATGGCGGTGGTAGCTGCCATTCGTAGTTGTGTCCTTCGGCCTCATCTCCGCCATGTCGGAGCGCCCTTGGTATTGGCGTTAGGCATGTGCGATTTATTGGAGGTCAGACTCTTGGATATGTGGTTCATTTGGTTGTGATGACTTTTTCATGGCGATGATCTGCCAAGGCCATGACCTTCATTATTTCTCATTGATGGTCAACAATGTTAGGATAGCTCCTGCATTGGAGCGGCTTACGTAGCACATCGCCAGCCTGTTCGAGTGGAAGAAGAGAGTCAGTCCCAGGAAACTCAATATGCTTTCTAGGTGGTATGATTAATATATCTACGGAAATGCTAAAAAACTGGTGTTTTATGGGCCGTTCGATTTTACATGCTAAAAAAAAATCAGACATATGTTTTTTTCATTTTGCAAAAGGAATCTGATGTATGATTTGTAGCGGAAAATCCTATGTCTAAGTGAGTTTTCTTATAGCATCTCCAACAGCCGCCCGAAAAGGCGCGCGCGGGGTAAACCGAGTTTTTTGCGCGCGTGGCACGTTTCGGCGCGCTCCAGCGGTGGCGGGAAAGTCGCGCGCGCGGGAACCGTTTGCGCGCGCGCGGGACAAAGCGGCAACTCGCGTGCTATTTTTGACGCATCGCTTCCGGCGCGCCTTTAGATTGTGGCGCTCGCCACACGCCTATTCCACACACTTCCCTTCCTCTTCCGCTGTCACGCGCGCCTCCACCGCTTCCTCGTTGCTTCCGCTGCCACGCGCGCCCCCACCGCTCCAGCGCCCTACCACCGGCGCGCCACCATGCCGCCACGCCGCCGATCAGCGTCGGGCTACCGCGGCGTCCGCCAGCGCCCCAACGACGATTTCTACTCCGAGATACGCTCCTGCGAACTTCGGCTCGGCCTCGGCACCTTCGGAACGGCGCGCGAGGCCGCCCGCGCGCACGACGCGGCGGCGTGGCGCCTAGGCAGGCCGCGCGCGCAGATGAACTTCCAGGACGTCTACACGCTCCAACAGGCGCTGGACCGTGCCCCGCCGCCTCGTCTTAACACGGCAGAAGACCGTGCGGAGCATGCCGACCGACAGTGCTGCCTCCTCGTCGCCCAGGAGGACGAGCGGTCATGGCGGAGTGGCACCGGGGCCACCCAGAGGACGTCACCTATGAGCAAACCTACTGGGCAAGGCGCCGCGAGGAGGACGAGCAAAGGCGCCACGAGCGGCGGTTGGACAGGCGTCGGCGGAAGGCCCTGGCGATATCGCAGTGCGACATCGTGGAGAATGGTGGGCAGACGATCGTTGCGCCTAAGGATGATCGTTGGTTGGACATATGGCTCGATACCTCGGATGATAGCGGCGAGGATGGTGATGATGATGATGGTGTCGTCGACTGGGAGTAGGTTGTAGTTGCACTATTTAGTACTGTAGTTTTTATCTATCTAGCTATGGAACTACGTAAAATATCTATGTATCATTTTTTTATCTATGAATTTTATTTTAGTTTTATTTAAAAAAATGTATGCAATGTATAGCGCGCGCTGCCTTTTTGCGCCGCCAATGGAGCTACGCGCGCGCTTAATTCTCACGCCGCTGCTGGAGCAAGCGTTGCCGGCCGCGCCAAACCAGGCGAACGGCGCGCAGAAAATGAGTTTTTAGCGCGCGGCGCGTCGGGCGGCTGTTGGAGATGCTCTTAAAACCCGACTTTAAAAAGTTTGCTGTATCATGTCCTCTTTTTGCAATAAAAAAGGGAGAGTGATTGACAAAAAACTACCACTTTAGGGGTTTGCGTCCCACATAAATACCACTTTAAAAAAGTGACCGAAAACTATCAAAATTTTCTAATTTTGTGACTAAAAACTACCACTTTCAAATAATGTCTAGTTTAGACAATTTAAACGTGTTTATGACAGGCGGGCCCTTCTGTTAGCGTTGACGTGGCATCAAAGTCAACTTCATAGGAGAGGCGGACGGCGAGCGTCGGCGCGTGGAAGCTCGTCGGCAGGAACCTGGTGGCGGCGGCTACGTCGGGAAGGGCTCGAGGTCGGGCGCGAGTTCCCCCACACCCGCGTCCGGCAGGGGCAGCTGCGTCGGCCTCGCCTGAACCTGGGCGACTGTTATGCGCGGCGGGGCGCCGGCGGCGAGCGCCGGCGTCGGGCGGTGGCTAGCAGCGGCAGCCCGGAGCGGCAGCAGCAGGCAGCAGCACAGGCGAAGCGACGCGGGACGGCTGCGGCGCAGGCGGGCGGCAACGGCGCGGCTCGGCAGGTGCGGCCAGTCGCCGGCGGGGCACGCGCG